>NW_020271234.1:33819-72870 GCF_002803265.2 Melanaphis sacchari | reverse complement strand
GATCACAAATACATGCCTTAATATTTTTAAAGAAGAATTTGAAAAAATAAAACACGAAAAACAAATAGTTTTTAAGCTTTTAGACATATCTAAGAGAAAAATTATTAAACATATTTTTAAATTAATTTTGTCACCGTGTAAACTACATTATTTATATATACTTGAATTATTATTTAGAACAAGAATATTTAAAGAATGTAAATGGACTAATACAGAGTTACACAAATAAGGCTGTCCAGCAAATTGCAAAATTAAAAGTGTTTAAACATTATTAATAAATATTTCATTAATGTCGATAAATATTTATTTTTTTTTTTTTTTTTTTTTTTTATTAAGGCATTCCTAGCTGGAAAAGCTATCTAAGCCTATTAATAATATACATACAATTTTCTTTTTACATAAGTGCGATAAAAGTACTAAAATTAAATTGAAGATATTATTAAACAATAAATATTAAATAAGATAAAATATTAGTATTAAGTATAGATTATAACTAGAATTTTTCTGGCTTGATGTATACGATATGTCAGAGATTGGTGGTAGGTCATTTAATTCGGTCGTGGGGTCTTCCTCTCTTGAGACGGCGAATTTTTGGTGGTCTTTCGACTAAGTTGTAGTGGGCGGCGCTATTTGATTTCGTAAGAGAATGAAAGAATCTATTTGCTAGATGATTTAAGTGCTCGTCAATTGTAGGGATGTTCAAGTCCTTGTGCAGGGCTTTGTTGCGTACGAACCAGGGTGCATCAGTTATTATGCGGAGTATTTTGTTTTGAAAAATTTGAATTTTATTTAAGTGGCTATTGGCACAACTGCTCCATATAGGACTTGCGTATAATATTAACGGTCTCAGTACTTGCTTATATATAATAAGTGAGCATTTTTTACTAATAGTTGATTTTCTATTTAGTATTGGGTAAAGAACCCCTAGTCGTTGGTATGCTTGCTGAAGTTTAGCCGATATATGAGGCCACCAGTTTAGCTTCTTATCGAGGATAACGCCTAAGTATTTTACCGATGATTTCCAACCTATTGGCTCGTTGTCAAACTTTACTAGTTGAGGTGTTTATGTTCTGCGTAGGGAAAAAAATACCGCTTGACTTTTTGATGGGTTTATGATAATTTTCCATTTTAGGCACCATAATGAAATTTTGTTGAGATGATTTTAGAGTGCGGTGGTAATTTTCTGGGTATCCGAAGAATTGCAGTAGATGGTGGTATCGTCAGCAAATAGGGCGATGTTTGAATAAATATTTATAAATAGTATAATATTCATTGCATAAGTTATTATTTTGTTTTTTTTTTTTTTTTTTTTTTTTTTTTAATTAATTATAATATTATATTATTATTATTTTACATTTTTCTTTGTGTTATTTTATTTGTTATTTTTTTAATCTTCATACCGATGTTTTTAACATATACAAAATAGTAATATTTATTTTGAGTTGAAACATTTTAAAAATCATCAGTTTTTATTTATTTATTTGTACTTTAAAATGTCATGTGGTATTACAAAATTACATGTTGTAGATTTTTTTTAAAATAAATTGCAATAATTGTTATGTTTTTTTAACTCGTGCCGCGGGCTCAAATCTACTGATTCCAATCAAAGAAATACAAAATACAAATCATTTTCATTAAAAACAATCATTTTATAGAAATATAAATAAGTATTTATAAAGAAAGAAATACGATTACGCCCGATGGTGGTCGGCGATAATGACGATGCGACGGGCGATTATAAATAATAATAATTATTATTTAATTTTATTGTAGACAAAATATCTTATCGCCCTCTATCGGGAATAATTTTCGCGTAGACTATTTTGTACTGCTGTGAGCGATCCATAAAAATTGATGTGTAAAATATATTAAATAGTATTTATAATCAATGCTAATACCTATAGATTTTGATTGTAATTTTTTTAGTTACGAATTTATTAATTAGTGATTATAATTTATTATCATTTTATATTATGTTCAACAATTCTTTATAACTACCACGACTGTAGATAGTATTGTTATGGGCTACGAGATATCCTAATAATATAAATATTTATAATATAATGTGTAATATTGCTAAGGCCCTCCTCACACGGGGATACTCAAAAGAAACTGCAATCGCCTAGATACTAGGAGACTAGGCGACTAGACAACTACAGTTGCCGGTTATCTTCACACACAGTATACTAAATTTTTGTTTCTAGTTTTTTAAACTAGTGTCACCCTACTATTTTGACAATACAGTTCAGTGTTTCGTATTATATGAGTACATTGATATTTATACAAGAAATAAATACATTTTTTATAATGTCTAGTAGTGATTCGAGTAGCGATGAAGACATTATTCTTTATCATTACTATAAACACCACTTAAACAAACGCAGAAGAAAATATTGGATCAATCCTTATATTGAAAAAAATGTTAACTGCAGACTATTTGTTGCTGCTAAGGAATTACAGGAAAGTGACTCCCGATTTCTTGCATTCTACAGAATGAGAAAAGAAACTTACCTTCAATTACAAGAAATTATTTGTCCTGCTCTTCATTACACAGACACTAATATGAGGGAATGTGTGTGCCCGGAAGAAAGACTATTGATAACACTAAGGTAAGAATAATATTTAAATGATGTATTTATTTTATATATTGCCTTTAAATAGAATTTTATTATTTAATGTAATGAGTAATGTTTAATAATATATTTTAAAACTAATATTAATAGTGGGATACGCATTAGGTAGTATTTTTCATATTATATTACTGTATTATTCTAAATTATCGGTGGTCAAAGCATCACAGACGACTTGGTAGTATAAACTTTCCGTGTCATTATGCTGTAGCTCTTGTACTGACATTGGGTTGTTGAAGGTAGAATTACTCTGAGAAGAGTGATCCGTACTTGTACTAGCTAGTGGTGAATGTGATGACATAAGAGAGCTTGTTTGTGTATGTTGATAAGTTGGTGGTAGAGAGAGTTGTAGATATGGAGCTGGATTCATTATATCATCAATAAGCTGCAGAACTCTACGCCTAAATGAACTCATTTGTGCGTTTGTCATGGGTTCAATCTCGGGTAGCAAACTCAGAAGAAACATTTTTTTTTGTTGGTTGCGCTCATTAGGAGTTGTTTCTATTTTTTTTTTTTTCATATTCAAGTATTCCATAAAGGATTTGTCCACATCAGTATTTGCTCGCTTCTGAAATTTTCCTTTCCTCGGAGTTGGAGATGTTTTATATGTGTCACTTAACGATTTTTCATTAGAAACATTGTCTTGTTGTACTTGTATTGGACATGAAGGTAGTTGGGCAGGACAGTTTGGTGGTGACAGATCGTTATCTACATGTGATAGTTGAAATTCTTCATTTTCTTCGTCATTGTATATTTCATTTTGTGTCTGATCTTCAGAATCTTGTGCTAGCTCATTTGGAATTTGTTGAGGGCAATCAGATAAATTTCCAACTGGCGTACCCAATGCTCTTATGAATGGAAGCGCAAATTGCATGAATTCTGTCAAATAATAAGGTTTTTTACTTTTGGAACTGGAACCACTGGCAGGGGGTTTCATATGACGGACAAATACGGAACGGAGGTTCTTCCATTTTTCTTTACACTCGTTTACTATAAAATATTAATAATAATTAATATTTAAATAATACAAAGTCTAAAATAATTGACGTTGAGTTATAATTATTAATTTGATAAAAAATTTAAAAAAAAACACTTAACATATTATGTCCCAAACAAAAACACTCCGTCAACGCATTTAAGGTTCGAATTTTAACAAAATACGTAAAAATCACGAAAATTTGCAAATTATTTTGTGTTAGAAATTCATAAAAAAAATGTTATCAAAAAAACAAATCTCTACCTGAAAGTCAAAATAAAATTGTGTCATGCGCTACGGCTCCTTTTTTTTATTTAGCTTGCATCGCTGGATGATAAGAATTAAAATGTAATAAATTATTTGCAGGTACTTAGGAACAGGATCTACTTTTGTATCGCTTGCATTATACTTTGCTAGAGGAGAAAGTACAGTTATATACATAATACGTAAAATGACAAAATTGATCTGGGAATTATTAAAAGATTCTTATATGCCTACACCAACTGAAGAAAACTGGAAATTAATAGCTCAACGCTTCTATTCACTCTGGAATTTACCAAACTGTTTGGGTGCATTGGACGGTAAGCACATACGAATCGAAAAACTACCAGGCAGTGGATCAAGTAATTTCAATTACAAAATGTATCATTCAATAGTATTATTGGCATGTAGTGATGCAGATGGTTTTTTCACTACTATCGAAACTGGTTATGCTGGTAGAAATAGTGATAGCGGAATATTTCGAGCATCAACAATTAAGAAGTGGATTACAACTGGAAGATTAAATATACCATTTCCTTCAAAATTAATAGATGATTTAAATGATTATAATTTTCCTTTCTACTTTGTCGGCGACGAAGCCTTTCCATTGACACCATATTTGTTGCGACCATACCCACAGAGAACTCTTGATAATGTCAAAAGAATTTTTAACTACAGACTAAGCCGAGGTAGGAAAACTGTGGAATGTGCTTTTGGAATGATGACCGAAAAGTTTCAAGTTTTAAGCAGTGCAATTCGCACCCGTAATACAGAAAGAGTGACTGATATTATAAAATCTGTGTGCATTCTTCACAATTTCATTCGCAAAAAAGAAGGAGTTAAATATACACCATATGAACAAGTTGAAAACATTCAAGATAGCATCGATAGTACAACGGTATTACCAATTCAAGATCTTGTGTTACGTGATCGTGCTTCCGCTCATGAAGTTAGAAATTATTTAGCAAATTACTTTCTCACTCCCCGAGCCTCTATTCCATGGCAGTGGAACTATTGTGTTTAAACTGTAAAGAATTACCTGCTTAAGATGTATTGAATATAATATAATATAATATATTTAATGTAATTAAGATGTTTTGAATATTTAAATTCATATTTTTCTGTTTATTAATAAACAAAAATATTTGAAATGGTTTATTTTATTATTAGAGTTATTTTTTGTGTTTACACTTGAAAGAAAGAATATTATTTAAAATATAGTTAGTACAGTATGTGTACATATAGTGCAGTTATCTAATGTGGACGCGTATTTATAAATTAACCACTAGAAAATCCAATATTTTTCGTTATTCGTCGATAACTTATCGATGTACATTATCATGGGTTATTTACGATCAACAGTAGGTATTTGTAAAGGCGTAAATATGACTTTAATGAGCAAAGATAGAATTATAATGATTATTATTATTATTATTTTAGAATATGCAACATTTATGCAACTATAAATAAATATGCAATTAATATGCATTTTCATCGAAATATGCATAAATACGCAAAAAAAAGTAACCATATAATCTATACATTATGAAACGTCGACTTTTTAAATAAAAATTTATAATCAAAATTATTATTCTAGGTGAATTGTAGAAGAATATGCATTTGTATATAAATCCGGGCCCTAATCATAATAATATATTAAAATATATAGACAAATTATAATTAATTAATAATTATAAATAATAAATTCTTTATAGCCATGTACTCAGAACCAATTATTATACATATTATTATTATTGTGATAATACTTGAATATTCTCGGCCTTACCTGTGAGCTTAACTTCTGTGGCTACTTCACTCCAAGCTTTTTCCGTTACATTTCTTCTGGAGTAGCTTTTTAAGGTATAATTATATAGCTCGGGATACTTTTCTATTTGTTGCACAAATTTTATATTGAAATTTTGATCCATGTTATTGTTATTAGACACGAAATAAAAAATCTACCAAGCTACTCGATCAACCAAAGTAGCGAGGAGACCGGCATGTCTAGTCGCCAGTTGACTAGTCGCGTCAGTTTATCAGTCGCGGAGACTTTAGTAGCGCCGTCTGAACACATGCGCAGTTGCCTAGTCGCCTAGTCTCCTAGTATCTAGGCGATTGCAGTTTCTTTTGAGTATCCCCGTGTGAGGAGGGCCTAATAGGTATTAGCAATCAGTCCCATGTCGACCGTTGTCCATGAAACATCGTTCGCCACTACTCCGTCCAAATTTTTTTTTTGTTATACTTTATACTGCACCGATTTTCTCCATTCAAAGACGTACATCTCGAAAAAAGGAAGCTGTGTCCAAAGAACTGGGCACCACACCTGCAGCTGCACCAGCATCTCCCTTAACTTCGGTAACGTTAAAAAAAATAATTACTCAACTAATTGTTATCTTCTGTACGGCGGCCGCGCCACGGTCGGTCACCGGGTCGGTTGCCGTGTAGCGTACGTCTTATCGCCGCGCGATAAGCACTATATCCTAATTACCTGCGTGCATTATGGCATCATATAAATCTAAAACCGTCGTATCTCCTTTAATTATCCCTAAATCACGTATACAGAGCGTGCCAAATAAATCACCAAATCAATCTGCCCATTCAGAGCTTGAGGATGGCTGGACCACTCCGACTGTTAAAAAAAAACGTGCAAATCTGCTTTCAACATCCCCAGACTCAAACCTAGCAACAAACACAAAAAAATTCGCGTCTCAAAATCGTTTTGCAATTTTCTCCGACCCGGTTGACGAAACCGATAAAATGGAACAAGATTCAGACCTCAATGAACCTCTCTCCGCCCAAATCAAACCTCCACCACCTATATTTATTCGCACTGTTAAGGACTACAAAGCCTTTTGTGATAGCATCAAAGAAATAACAAAAGGGGAACCTTTTT
Source organism: Melanaphis sacchari (assembly GCF_002803265.2). NCBI lineage: Eukaryota > Metazoa > Arthropoda > Insecta > Hemiptera > Aphididae > Melanaphis > Melanaphis sacchari. The sequence goes on along the minus strand of NW_020271234.1, from coordinate 66,110 downwards.
CGTGCAAAAGTTCCATTAATGGTATCAAATTATCAACTAGCTCTGCTGATTCTTATCGCACTGTGATTAAATTTCTACAATCCAACAAAGCTGATTTTCATACTTTCAACTCAAAGAAAACAAAGTCTTCAGAGTTGTTATCAGGAACCTACATCACTCAACTCCAATTTCTGAAATCAAAAACGAACTTATAGCTCTCGGGCACACGCCACGAAACATAACTAATGTACTACAGCGCATCACCAAACAACCTCTGCCTTTATTTTTCATTGACTTAGAGCCCAACATCAATAACAGAGATGTATTTAATATCGATCAGTTATTCTATTCAAAAATAAAAATTGAAGAACCCCGAGCTAATCATCAACCAATTCAATGTCTCTGATGCCAAGGTTTCGGCCACACTAAATCCTACAGTAATCATGCCCCAAAATGTGTTCGCTGTGGAGATCCTCATACCTCGGATGTCTGCTTAAAACCTGCAAGTTTACCAGCCAAATGTGCGCTTTGCAGCGGTGATCACCCTGCAAACTACAGAGGTTGCCCAGCCTACAAAAAAATCCAAGCCTCACACAATTCTAAGAAGTCATACTCATCTCAAGTTAATCGTACTCATACGGACACTAATGTAACACCTACTAATGTAAACACCTCCTCCAATATGAACTCGGTACCAAAAAAAACTTATGCCAATGCAACCAAAAACGACCCCTCTAATCAGCCTTACCCCTCCCCCCCTCACTAATGATACCTCGAACACCGACAACCTAGCCCACCAAATGGCGTCCTTTCTTAATAGTTTTTCAAGCAACTATCAATCCTTTAATCTCCTTGCTCACTTTTCTAATAGAAAAACTCATCCATCCTAACAATGGTAAATAGACAAAATACTATCCATCACCCGATCTCAATTCTTTCATGGAACGCTAACGGACTAACCCACCAAAAAAACGAACTCTCTGCATTCCTTCTACTAAATTCAATAGATTTACTTCTTATTAGTGAAGCCCATCTAACAACAAACTCCTCGTTCAAATTACCTGGCTATATAACGTACCACTGCGACCACCCTGATGGCTCAGCACACGCCGGCTCAGCAATACTAATAAAACCCAATATCAAGCACACAATACTTCCCTAGTTTCAAAATAATTGTATACAAGCTACAAACATTGCTTTGACCTTAAACCACATTCCTACTACTATCTCCTCAGCCTACTTTCGCCCTGGAATAAAAATAAGTACGCTCGAGCTTTCACGCTATTTTACCTCCCTCGGCAACAACTTTTTAATAGGCGGTGACTTTAACTCAAAACATCCCCGGTGGGGTTTAGTTCACCAAACACCAGAGGGCGGCTACTAAATAACTTTTTACTTAATCACAATTTAAAAATCATTTCCGCATCTAACTCTACATATTGGCCTTCACATACCAATAGACAATCTGATGTTCTAGATTTCTTCATAACTTACCTCCCCAGTCATATAAACCATTCCATATCAAATCTCTCAGACTTATCCTCTGACCACACACCTTTACTCCTAATTTAAAATGAATTGTCTACTACAACGACTACTCGTCATACATTAACTCCAGGGAAAACCAATTGGGAAAAATTTAGCCAAACTATAGACGACCTCATTTTACTAAACATCCCTTTAAAAACACCTTCAGACTTGGATAATGCAATCCAATCATTTACAAATGTCCTTCAAAACGCAGCACGAAATTCTTCCCAAATGCCCTCTAATACCCCCAAAGTCACTAAAGATTTACCTCTTCACATAACACAACTAATTTCTGAAAAACGCAGAGCCCGTTGTAGATGGCAAAGAACGCACTTGCCTAGTGACAAAAAAAAATATAATGCTTTCACTTGCTCCCTAAAAAACGTACTTCGAAAGTACAATTCTGAAAAATATCTACAGTATCTAAAATCTCTCTCCAGTTCTCACTGTGGAAATCAACTAAAAATATTTTAAAAGAAAAAAACAAAACACCTCCTCTACGTTACCCAGATAGATCCTTAGCCCTATCAAACTTAGACAAAGCAAATCTTTTCGCAACTGATCTTGAAAGTAGATTTACGCCTCATACAGACATTTTAAATTTAGAACACTCCCATCATGTCGAAACCTCATTAATCAACACCCTACCAATGTGTCTTCCAACAAAACATACTTCCCCTTCTGAAGTTAAAAACATTATTAGTAAATTGCGAAATAATAAATCACCTGGCCATGACATGATAACCAATACCATTACGAAGAAACTGCCGAAAAAAGCAATCCTACTACTTACGTATATCTATAATGGCATACATCGCCTTTCATACATCCCTTCCACATGGAAGCACTCAGTCATCATTCTTATTCATAAACCGGGCAAGCCACCCGATATCCCGTCTCCTTACAGACCCATCAGTCTTCTCCATACGTTCTAAAAATTATCCTAAAAAGAATTTATCCAATTTTAAATGAAAAAAATATTATTCTTAACGCTCAATTCGGTTTTAGAAGCAATCACTCTTCGCTCCATCAAATCCACAGAATAGCTAACAACATTGCTTCTTCCCTTGAGCAAAAACACTTTTGTTCAGGGGTTTTTCTCGACGTTGCACAGGCGTTTGATCGTGTCTGGCACGAAGGCCTTCTTTATAAACTTCTCTTTCTACCCACTCCACTATACCTCACCTTAAAATCTTTCCTCACAAACTGCTCCTTCGTAGTACGATGTGAGGAAGAGTATTTTAATATTCATTCTATAAGAACAGACGTCCCCCAAGGCAGCATTCTCGCACCTACATTGTTCAATATATATACAGCTGATCTACCTCAATCAAATAACACCAACTTAGCTACTTTTGCAGACGATACTGCAATAATCTCATCCAGTCCTAACTTAGACACTGTCATAAATAACCTCCAAGACCACCTAACAAACTTACAAAACTGGTTTAACTTATGGAGAATAAAAATAAATGAAAGCAAATCCATTCATATTACCTTTACCCTCCGCCCAAAAAATATTCCCCCTGTTTATCTCAATGACAAAATAATCCCTATGGACACATCAGTCAAGTACCTCGGTCTCCATCTAGATAAAAGACTGACCTGGGCAACGCATATAAAATTAAAACGAAAATCCTTAAATCTCCGTCTGCACAAACTAAGACAACTACTCCGCTCTAAAATCTCACTTGAAAACAAAATGCTAATTTATAAACAATTAATACGCCCGGCAATGACGTATGGCATCCTCCAATTATGGGGGCTCTACAAAAATGTCTAACCTGAAAATATTCCAAGCTTTCCAATCCATAAACCTTCGTCTCCTCACAAACGCCCCATGGTATGTAAGTAACAGATCCCTACACCATGATCTCAACGTTCCAACGACATCTGCACTAGCTTTGTACAACTATAATAACTTCCACAAAAATGTCCTAAATCATCCTAATCCTCTAGTCGCCAAGCTAGCATCTAAAACCCTACCTGACAACCCTCCCCGTCGTCTAAAACGAAAATGGCCACGTGATCTTCTAACTGAATAAATCAAAATTTATATTAAATACATTTATTATGTACAATAAAAATTTAATTTAAACAAAGTTCATATTGGAAGTAGTATCAATGGACTCTCCCTTCCCTCAAGCCGTCCAGACTGGTAAAAATGTTATCTAAATTACTTATTGTATTATGTTATACAGATTGTATATTTTTTCTATTTTAATAAAAAAAAAAAATAAAAAAAATAAAAAGGTATTAGCAATAGTAATATAGATATATATATATGATCTAATAATTATAATGTATACGAAATATTAGATTCATATTTTGTAAAAACATCATAATAAATTAAAATAGTAGTTGTTGGGCGAGGTCGTTTTGCATTTCCATGAATTGCCACTAAAGACGATAACATCCTGGAGATTGTTGTTTTCAAATGTGAAAACAATTCGAAGAATTAATCTGAATTGGGAGATTGTCGATTACAACAACAAGAGATTTCCTTGTATATAAGGGAGTCCAGAGATGACATTTATCCATTTATTAATGCATGTGATATGGCAGTGAATTAAGTTGAGTAGAAAAATGCACTAACTTTGGTTAAATATATAATTACCAGGTTATCAGGTAGACTCCTAGCCTGGTAGAGCATTGGAAATGATAAAGTATAAAAATGTGACTAAGTGGACATATATTAAGAGTTATTTAACAGATGCTTTTGAGGATATGACAACAGCTTCAAGTTTACAAATACAGTTAAATTCTATTAAAATGCGTAATGGTGAGGATGTAAATGATTTTTTTTTTTTTTTTTAGCATATGGCGCTTATGTCCGGGAGTAGGCCCGAAGGCCTAGTTCGGACGCCTATTTGGCAGAATTTTTTAGTGGGCACCCGTAGGTTTCTGCCATGCCCGGGTGGGGGGCGGCGGCTTCTCTCTCCAGACACCGTGACTGCCTGAAGAGTGACGCCGCCCGTGACCGAGATTCGAACCGGCGACGGTGCGCGACGCAACCGCCGCCTTAGTCCGCTCGGCCACTTCACCCCATGTAAATGATTATTGTCATAGAGTAGAAAAATTATATTATAAATTATGTACTGCATGTACACTTAACAAAGAAGAATCGGAAGCTAGAGTAATACACGAAACTTTAAAGGAACAAACATTAAATATTTATATAAAAGGATTAATAACTCCAATAAGAACAATTGTAAAAGCACTTAATTCTAAAACTTTATAGGTAGCTAAGCAATTGGCTAAAGCTGAGGAGGTAGAATATAATACAGAGAAAGAAAATTCTAAATACAGAAACGATTTTTCCAATAATTAAGGTTCTAATAATAATTATAGACAGAATAACAGTTAACAAAATAATAATAATTTTCAATGTACAAATAATACAAAATATAATAATATGAATAATTATTCTAAAAATTTCTAACAAAATAGTTTTAATAAATCAAATTATCAGACTCGAACAAATAATTATCCACAGCGAAATAACTTTAATAAACCACCAATAAAATGTTACAATTGTAATGGAAATCATTATGCAGCTCAATGTAGAAATAAACCAATACAAAATTATACAAACTATAACAATTATCAACCAAATAGAAATAAATTTGCACAGCCATCAGCTAACTAAAATGTACGAGTAATTACATGCACATATTGTAAACGGAAAGATCATGATATAAATGTTTGTTTAAAAAAACGTAATAGTGAAAGTAAGGACAATAATTCGGGAAACGTAAACGCTTCGAGCGAGGAACGCGGTACTCGTTCGATAAACCAGATAATCGCGGAGGAAATGCGCAATGTTTCCATATAGTTACAGCCATAGAAAATAATCATATAACGTGTATTTCACCTGCAAGCAAAACAAATAAGTTAGATTTATTGATAGTAAATGTACCTAAGATAAACTGTTTACAAAGACAATTAATTATAGATGAAATACGAATAGTTATTCCAATAGAAATAACTAATAATAGTATAGATACGGAATTTTATATTGTAGGAACACAATTTCCTATACCAAAAGATGGTATACTAGGTCATGCATTTTTATTAAAAACAAGGTAATAGTAGACGTAGCAAATAATAAACTGGTTATACAAAACGATGAAACAACATTGAATAATTTAAAATGTAGTTCTATAATTTTAACATTACAACCTCGAACGGAGACCGTTGTAGAAATAGCAGTAGCTGACCCACTAGTAGAAAGTAAAAATATATATATTCATAAACAACAAATTACGAAAGATGTTTATTGTAGTAGTACAGTTTCAACTGTAAACAGAGGAAAAGCAATAGTTAGTATGCTAAATATATCTGAGGAAATAAAAAATATAAATCAGAGTAATTTAAATAAAATACTTTATGATAGTGAGTATGAGATATATACGGTAGAATCAACAAATAATCATAATAAACATATAAAACAATTAAGAAAAATCATAAAAACCGATCACATGGATGAGAATGAGAGAAAAACTATTTATGAGATATGTGAAAAATATAATAGTATATTCCATATGGAAAGAGATATTTTAACATTTACTAACGCAGGTACTCATTTAATAAGATTAAAACAGGATCAACCACCTATATATCGTAGACCTTATAGACTTCCTCATGCACAACAGGATGAAATAAATGCGCAAATTAAAAAACTTGAGGATAATGATATTATTGAGAGTTCAAGGAGTCCTTGGAACTCTCCTCTTTTATTAGTACGGAAAAAAATTGATAACTCAGGTAAACAGAAATTTAGAATAGTAGTAGACTTTAGAGCATTAAACGAAGTCACCATAAATGAATTTCACTCTTTACCAAATATTACTGAAATATTAGACCACAGTTAGGTCAATGTCAATTATTTTCTGTTCTTGATGTTTCTAGTGGATTTTATCAAATTAAATTAGAAAAAGAATCACGTGAATTAACAGCCTTTTCGACCAATCAAGGTCATTGGCATTTTAAACGTATAATACAAGAAATGAAAACTAGTCCTGGAACTTTTCAAAGAGTTTTGAACTCAGCATTAGCTGTTTTAATAGGAATAAAATGTTTAGTATATTTAGATGATATTATTGTATACGGGAAAAACTTACAGGATCATAATAAAAAATTAATAAAAGTATTTGAGCGATTACGAATTAAAAATTTAAAGTTACAACCAGATAAATGTGAATTTTTAAAACGAGAATGTGTGTATTTGGGATATGTAATATCGGAAAACGGTATTAAACCCGATGAGAAAAAAGTGAAATCAGTGTTAGAATTTCCAAAACCAACAACTGTAAAAGATATAAAATCATTTTTAGGATTAAGTGGTTATTATAGGAAATTTATAGATTCATATAGTGCAATTGCGAAACCTTTAACGAATCTTTTAAAGAAAGATATTAAATTTGAATGGAGTGAAGAATGTCAAAAATCATTTGATAAATTAAAAGCAGCATTATGTTCTAAACCAATACTTAAATATCCTGATTTTACTAAACCTTTCATATTAACTACGGACGCGAATAATAAAGCACTAGGGATAATATTATCTCAAGGAGAAATAGGTCAAGATTTACCAATTTCGTATGCGTCGCGAACGTTGAATAAAAGTGAAAATAATTATTCTACAACCGAGTTAGAATGTTTTTTTATGAAATAAAACAAAAGTTTGGAATTAAAACATTTTTACCAGTTAGTAAAGTAATAGGAGACACACCGTATGTAATACAAAATAATCGGTACATAATATTTTTAGTTACGAAAAATAGAGATCGTCAGAGGTCAACGTACGAGAACATATATATAGCAATAATGAACTTGAAACAACTTTGTGAGGAAAATAAATTAAATAAAATGGCAATGAATAAATTAGGTTCCAATGACGATTTGAAATGGGATAAGATAAGGTCAATGTTAAGAAACATATTTCGTAATACTAAAATTGAAATTATAGTATGTACAAACGTAGAATATACGAAAGAAAAGAAAGTAATTATTTTAAAACAATTTCATGATTCAAAGTTAGGAGAATATTTAGGGGTAAATAAAACTATAAAACGAATACAAAAGCAGTTTAAATAGAAAGGTATGATAAATGATGTTAAAAAATATATAAAAAATTGTATGTCATGTCAAGTAAATAAAATTTCGAATCGACATGTTAAACAACCAATGGCTATTATGTCCACAAGTTCGAAACCATTTGAGAAAATATTTTTAGATATTGTAGGACCTTTACCAACAACTTTGTCCAATAACAATTATCTTTTAACAATGCAAGATGACTTATCTAAGTATACGCTAGGAGTACCAATACCTAATCATTAAGCAAACACGGTCGCGGAAGCCTTCGTTATACACTTTGTGTGTGTACATGGAATACTGGGAACGATATTGACAGATCAAAGTACGGATTTCCTTAGTAAAACATTTACGGAAGTTTGCAAATTTTTAAAAATTAATAAAATTAACACTAGTCCTTTCAGACCACAAACAAATGGAGGTCTTGAAAGATCACATAGAACTTTAGCCGAGTATTTACGACATTATGTAGATAAAGATTTAAATAATTGAGATCATTTATTACCCTATGCATTTTTTGTATATAATTCAACAATACATACATCGACTTACTATCAACCATATGCATCAGTATATGGGCGTACATTAGAAATACCAATTAAATTAAAATCTGAGCCAGAACCACAGTATAATTATGATGATTATTTATATGATTTAAAACAGAGTATGCAAGTGTCACATAAGTTAGCAAGAGAGAAGTTAATTGAAACAAAGTAAAAAGTAAGGAGCGATATGATAAGAAAGAGAATTCTGTAGATATACATGTAAAAGATTTGGTACTTTTGAAAGATAATACACATAGAAACAAACTTAATTCTTTATGGTTAAGACCATATGAAGTAATTGAAATAATAGGAGATGAAAACATAGTTATACAACGCGGTAGACGAGGTATTACTGTACATAAAAATAATGTAAAACGATATCATAATGATAAAATAAATGAATAATTATAGTATTATAATATAAGTAAATAACAAAATAATTTTTTTTTATATAATAAATTTAACTTTAAGTTTTTGATTTTTTTTTTAAAAGCAAAACATACAATTTCACTATTTTGGATTTTGAATTTACAATATTACAGAAAAACAATCACTTATTGATCTGCGGGCAATAACGGACAATCTAGATCAGAGTGAAACGATTAAATTAGAAGGATGGCCCTTGTTGATATCTAACAATGAGGTCCGTCCTATTACTAAATATGAACAGGATTGGGCGGTTAAAAATGTTAAGAAATTTTTTGGTTGGCCATCCACCAAAGCAAATATTTGTTTATCACAGATTAATGAAAGTAGTTGTTTTACTATAAATAATTTAAATAGGAAAACTATATTAAATTACATTAATCGGGGGGAACAAAAATCAGGTTTTGTTTTATGGAATGGTGACATGGATATGTTTTTTTTGAACCGTTTGGATATACACTATCCAATTTTAAATATTAGAGCTTATGATTGCAATAATAATAGACAATTTTTCTTACAATTACAAATTAATAAAATTACTATCGTAGAAATTGAGTTAGGCAGTTATAAAAAAAATAGTAGATTGTTAAACCTATTTGAAAGTCATGAGCTGGCTAGTGATGTAGATCATAAGATAACTCATGCTCATGATCCCTGTGCGGATGTGATATTTACGAAATGTCTGTTCGATAAACTTTTAGAAAAAATTACTTATGAAATATTAATAGAGAGATTACCATAGGGATAATAATTTTACTTTTAGAAAAGTAATTTTTTTTACTTTTAGATTGGTGATGATGGTTGGATTAAGCAAGGCTAATGAAATAAATTCATCAGACTATTATACATATACACCGTATGAACAAGACAAGGGTATACATTATGAAAACTTAGGTCCTGTTAGAATAATAGGAGCAGAATATAAACTCATAACTTATTTTTCACTATGAGAATACAACACGAAATATGAAATATTAGGAAAGAAAATGAAAAATATAACAAACATATGTACTGATAAGTCATATAGATTTATGTGGAAAATATCAAATAGTAATAACCGATTTATATGATGAAATAACTAATCAAAAGGAAAGAATGTATTTGTCATTGGGAGGTCAAAATATTGATCAAGATATTAATAATGGAAGACAAAAAAGGGGATTAATAAATATTATAGGCAATGTTCTGTATACATTATTTGGTGTGTGTGATGATAAATGTGTTAAGAAAACCAGGAAAGCAATTCAAAAAACAGAGGAAACAGGAACTAATATTTTGCATATAATGAAAACATAAACAACAGTAGTAAAAACAGCTGTCAAGAAAATAGCTAACACAATTAATCGTACTGAGGAGTTATACAAAGATGTATCAAATAAAGAACAACAATTACATAAAAGATTATTACAAATACAAAACAAAACTGACGATATTTTAGATTTATTATTGGCAGATGAAGTACATAATTTATATACAATATTAACTAATCAATATGCATATGAAACTTCAACATTAGAACAAATAATTACAGCCGCAAGAGGAGAAATAGTACATCTAAGTCTTATGACACCTCAAGAAATTGCAGAAACGCTAAGAGCAGCAAAACAATATTTTAGAAGTAACTTAAATATTCCTGTAGGAACAAAACCATCAGAGATAAGTGAATTTTCGAAAATAGCAAAAATGAGCGTATATTATGAGAACGAGAGATTAGTGTTTATTACAAAAATACCATTAATTAAGGACATAAAATTTACATTATTTAATGTAATACTTATACCTATGAATCGTATGGAGAAAAAAATAATTGGATGGTATATTACTTAACTTAAATATGAATATATTGAAATGACTAAAGATAGGAAGAAATTTACTACTTATTCAGATAAACAGATAAGTGAATGCACAGAATTGAATATATACAAAATATGTAAATTACCACAGCCGATACAGGAAGCTAATAGTCATCAACCGTGTGAGGTACAATTATTAAAAGGAGCAGACGAAACACCGGAAAAATGTATAGTTAAGAAATTTGCGTTAAGAGAAAGTATCATAGGCTTAACAACAAAAACACATGGATACATGTAGGACACGATGTTTTGACAATAGGATGTGATGATGTAATAGAACCATTTATTCAAGAAGTGAGAAACTCAGGAGAAATATCTATTATAGATACAAGTTGTCGAATATTTACAAGAGATGGAGTGTTAAATGCGATAGAAGAAGATTCAAATAGAAAATACAAAGATTTTATACCTATACCTAAAATGAAAGACTTACTGGACAAAATACCTGAACACATACATAATTACACAATAAACGAAAAATGGAATAATGTAACAGATATACAATTAACAGATTTAAATAGTGTTTCTTAATCTCTTGATGAAGAAATGATTGATAATGAAATAATAAGGGGACAAACTCAAAAACATCAATTTATTCACTCAAATCTATTATATGCAACAGTAGGTTTAACTATATTATGTATGATATTAATATTAGCTAAATATATACTAATAAAATGTAGGTATGTTAGCAATCATCAGATCATAGAACCTAGGAAAATAGCTAGATATAGAAAACCAATAAGGAAAGGAAATTATAGTACGGAAATATTTGAAGATATACCATTTGCTGCTCCACCTTCACCACGATAAAACAATATATAATAATATTATAATAATTAGTATAGGTGACAGATATTGATATTGAGGAAAATAATAATTAATAATAATATAAATAATTAGTAAGAGTGATATTTAAAAACTATTGAGGAATAATTAATAGATGGTAAATGGTAAAAAAAAAAAAAAAAAATGGTTTGAAAGTTATTAAAATTGGGATATAATATATTCAGTTATTATTTAGGAAAATACAAAAATATTAAATGTTACATACATGTGTAATAACATTAATTGTTCACAGATTTATATATGTAATAATTATTAAGGTAAAGGATTTTTATGTTTTATAAGGAATATACTAACAAATTTTATTATATAATTAATTGATTTAAATTTTATGTTACTAACATATTTATTATTAAGTAATTGATGTATATGAAGTGTAACTGCATACATATAAAAATTGTAAACATTTCTGTCTTGCAGACATAAACCTTTTTTTTGCGGGGAGGTGTTATGAGCTACGAGATATGCAAATAATATAAATATATATAATATAATGTGTAATATTGCTATAGGCGTTAGCAATAGTAATATTATGTGATCTGATGTAGATATATATGCGATCTAATAATTATAATGTATACTAAAAATTAGATTCATATTTTGTAAAAACATCATAATAAATTAAAATAGTAGTTGTTGGGCGAGGTCGTTTTGCATTTCCAAGAATTGCCAGTAAGGATGATAACATCCTGGAGATTGTTGTTTTCAAATGTGAAAACAATTCCAAGAATTAATCTGAATTGGAAGGTTGTCAATTACAACAACAAGAGATTTCCTTGTATATAAGGGAATCCAGAGACCATCAAGGGCAGATGTACCAGAGCTACGAAGAACAGAGCAGCTTCACGACACTCGGCCACTTCTTATATCAGTTACATGTACTTCATTTATACGTAATAAAACATTATTGTATTTAAAAGTTGTAAATTTCATTTAAATAACACCCTGGATTTGGATCTGATATTGGCACGCAACACACATATACAACGCTATTTTGCGCACGGAATACGTTACAGAACAATCAAAACGAGCACAAGTGATCATGTTGCTCAAACCAGGAAAACCACCTGAAAATATCATATCGTACCGACCGATATTAATAAATATAAAATAATGAAATTCTCGCGGAAATTCAAATGGACCAATCAGAAGTCCCAATTGATTTATAGGTGCCGAGACCGTACACAAAATGCTAATATGCCTTTGGGATCCCCCTGGGCTCCGGTTCCTCCCGTGCCCTCTGCAACGACACCCGCTAGCGTGTTAGCGCGGCCGCGGTTGCGCACCGGTTCCCCACAAGTCATGTCATACAGGGGACCGAAGCGCCGGTGACCCCCAACGGTACGATCAACCCCCAGCAGGGGCCGGACGAGTCCGACCTCCGCAAGGAGTGCCGTAGTGAGGTATGCCAGCGCCGTTGAAGAGAAAAACCTGATGCCGTGCCGTGGGGGCACGTCGCCGGATCAACTCCCCAACTGCGCGATCCACAAGTCGCGCCATCGCCACCCGCGAGAGGCCACGTGGGAGCAGGTTGCCTCGACACTTCATGCATCCCGAGCCGGTGCCAGCCGCGGCAGCCGAGGCCACCGCGACCAGACATCCGACCCCTGTTTGCTACCGCCGAGTGTCACCACGGTCAAATTCCGCTTCGGCAAGCGAACCTCGGCTGACACCGGTGCCCGCTGCCGTTGAAGCTAGCATATATACCACTAGTTTACCGTCAGCAACCACCGCTGCGGACGGATAGCCGCCACCTCACTCGGTGGGCCGACGGTTGGAGTTGGATCGGTGTTAGCCGTCGCCATGGGCGGACGCAGGAAAAAATTTCGGGAGGGGGGGTTTTGAAAAAATAAGAATAATTACCATTATTTTGAAATAATTATTTATTGTATTTTTAGAAGTCATAACAATTATTTATAAAATCAAATTTATCCGCCTCGGTATTTTTGCCATAATATTCAAGATATCTTCATAAGATACCTCTATGTCTCTGTATAAGTTCAATAATACTAATCCATTCAATCGGTCCTCCGCCGTCTTGTTCGTAAATAGGTTTTTAATCTACGGAGACAAGAGATTGATCTTTCACTCGAAGCAACTAAAACGGGAAGTGTTGCTCCAATTTGCAAAAATCGATATATAGATTGATATAACGTAGATTCGCAAAAGTTTAGAGCATCAACAAACGTTTTTGGCCTTTTTTCTTCAGGCGTATTTGAACAATGTCTGAAATAATAATATAAATAAGTTTTCATATAAAGAACAAAGAATACCTAAGACAATAAAAAACAATGTTACCTGCGCCATATTGTGATATCCAATTCTAAATCTTCATCAGATCCCTTTATGTCATTTGGCCACTCCTTTCTAAACGTTTTGACTGTTAAGACGATTTCTTCTGTTGTCAGTTCACTGCACTTTGTTGGTAAAATATTTTGTATTTTTAAAAGTTATTCACGATGATCGAGAAACCTGGCTTTGAGTTGATCTAATAAGTGGTCTAAAAATGAAATAAAGATGGATCGACGGTAGTACGTTTCGGGATCTCCTTCATAGTTATCACGGTTTTGCTGGCGTTTGACATACCGAGGAACCACTAAACGGACATCAACTGTACCTGCTATTTCCAAAGCTTTCACAAATATACTTTTAAATTTTTTTTCTGCATTTTGACGCATATCGTTGATTTCTTTGTACACATCATTAGCGTAATTTACACAGTGGCTCAAATCACAATTTTCTTTTTGCAAAAATACGCTAAGATTTTTCATTAAGGTGGTACTAGCCGGTTGAAAAATATCGCTTTTAGACCTTTGGTTATGACAAAACTGTGAGATTTTGGTTGGTCCGATTTTTATTTTGTAAAAATCTCAAGATTTCCCAACATCTTTTCTAGATCTTGATCGAGGCGATTTTCGAAATATAAATTTTTACCTTAGATATCCTCAAGAAAAAATTTATAAATTTGGAAATTTTGTTTTATCATACCAAAGTCATAAATTCATATTTCGGAAAATGCCTCGATCAAGATCTAGAAAAGACGTCAAGCAATTTTGAGGTTTTTACAGAATAAAAATCGGACCAACCAAAATCTCACAATCTTGTCACAGCGGAAGCATATTTCTGTTCAAAAAGTAAATTTGTACACGACCGTAATTTTATTATATTGACATGTGCATGCGAGTGCGGGAATGCTAGACGCAACACGACTCCACCGGGCGCATCGGACACACTATGCCGCGACGAATATTATTTATAAACACATTAGCGATTAGATTTATAGATAGTAAATACCGATAATATTATTTACTAGGAAATCAGTAAATACATACATATGTTAATGAAAATATGTATAATAATAGTGTTACAATATTATGTCTCGTAAATTGTATTACCATTTTGAAATTAACAATAAAGCATTTTATTCTGTGTTCCAATTCACTTCCAAATTAGCAAACGCGCGCGTGTGTCTTTTAAACGTGATCGATTGAATTGAGCCTGTGTTCCGTGTGACCGTGTCATAAACGTTTATTTTTGTATTATTTTTTGACATTTAAAAAAATGATAAGTAATAGTGGTTGGCGAAAAGGTAAAAAACAGAAATATTTTCCTAGCAAAGCTCCCAAGAGAAAGGGGAATATAGCTGAATTTAATCAAAATAAGGTAAGTGTGAATTTGCTTAACAAAATTATAACTTATATATTAAAAATAAATAAATAGATAAAAATCGGTTTTAGTTATGAGGTCGTTACTCCAAAATAATGGCTAAATATTGACTAAAAAATAATAATTTCAAAATATTTTTTTTACAAACCTAACTTATAGAGATACCTAATATTAATTTTTATTTTGTAGAAAAAATCAATTGATCGAATTGAAAATAATGAAAATGTAATATTAAATCGTGACGTTCTTGTGTAAGTATACAATAATATACTCACTAAGTAAGTGTTTTTATAGTATAATATTCATATTAATTTAAAGGTATTTTTTAGAGTCATAAATTCTGATGACACTATTGAAGATCTTGCTTTACCTTTGGCGATGGAAAATAGTAATGACGTAGATAAAGCAGATGAAATTAATCTTGAAGGAAGGCGGATTGTAGACATAAATCACATATTTAAATCTATAAAATTAATTAATCATTCTGCATTTGGTTGTACTTTCAATAATTTAAATTTTAGTCATGAAGTAAGAAATGGCTTTATAAGTTCATTTTATTTTACTTGCAATTTTTGTCACCAAAAAGAAGTTATACATTCTGAAGCACCATGTACTAAATTTAACACTAATATTGCAATGGTGACAGCTGCTGTAAACATAGGACAAGGGTAAGATTAAATCGTCTTTTTTACACCAGTGGCATACTTTTAAAAGAAGAAATTTATATTATATTTTTATATTCCAATTTTTTACGTTAATTATGTCACTTTATAACATACATTTTCTACTAATTCTGGTATAATTATAAATTATTATAATTTAATGTTTAATGTTAGGCATGCACAACTTGAAGAATTAGGAGCTATAACTAACATGCCTGTTATGTCAAATAGTAAATATCAGTTACTTCATAACGATATTTCCACATACATGAACGAATTATCATGGGAAGACATGGAATTAGCTGGCAAAGAAGAAGCGAAAATTGCTATTGAAAATAATGATGTCGATGCTGAAGGTAGGCCAATGATTGCTGTGATAGCAGATGGCGCTTGGTCTAAACGATCATACAAAACCAAGTACAATGCTCTTTCTGGAGTTGTAAGTGTCAAGTGAATAGACTCATTAATAATTATATTTTGTAGTATATAAATATAGTAATTAATTTAATTTTTAGGCCTGTATTGTTGGAGTTAAAACACGAAAAATTCTGTTTATTGGCGTAAGGAATAAGTACTGCTGTGTATGTCAACGAGCTTATAAAAACAACAAAGAACCTAAAGAACACATGTGTTATAAAAATTGGAACTTTCCATCCACTGCTATGGAAGCAGACATCATTGTCGATGGTTTCAAAAGAAGTCTGGATATGCATAATTTGATATATTCACATCTCATAGGTAATATTATAATTTATAAATATATATATTATAAACTATATGTTTTCTAAAAGTGACGGAAAAACGGGAATTTTTACGCAAAACCAGTTTTCGACCAAACCGATTTTTTTATATGGTTGTAACTCAAAAATTAATCATTGTAAATACTTGAAGTTTTTACTAAATATTTATATCAATGTTATCTATTGAATTTTTTTGAGCTATTTATAGACAACTGACATTTTCGATTTTTCTGAGAATTTTTTTGAAGTAAAAAATATTTTATAAAAAAATTTTGGATGACCAAAAAAACTTGAAAATTGAATACAAGATTCTTTATGAGATGTTCTTATTGCAGTTAAAAAAAAATCAAAAATCGTTAGTCACAATTTTATAAGCGTTTATAGATCAAATGTTTACGAAATATATCAAAATCGCGAAAGTTTGCAAGTAATTTTGTAGTTGAAAAATCATAAAATTTTTTGTGTTTATATCTTTAAGGTTGAAAAATTCAACACGAAGTTTTCCATACGTTTTCCTTCAAATAGCTATTATTAGGAACCCTTGCATACACACTTTAGATTAGTAAGCATATAAGCATATTATACAATAATATAGTAGTGTAAGCAATATGTGTATTTTTTTTTGCAAGCGACTGCGTCGCCAAAAACAAGAACGTAGAATAAGCAAGAGTTAGTCGTGAATAAGTAGTCGATTCGCATAATACTGTGTTGTTAAAATATACTTATAATAAAATTATTAATAAAATAATTTCTTAAAGTTAAACAGATTTTGTGTAGTGTTTTTGAATACAACCCGTAAGTAAACGAACTCTTTTACAACATACGTATACCTTTTGGCCTTAACCGAAAGAGTATATAACACTATAGAGAAAACTCGAAACGTCATTATATACGTATTATAAAATATAATCAATAAGGCTTGGATTTTAAAGCATAATATATTATGCTTCTTCTTTTTATATATGAAATAAAAATCTAATTTTTATACATAAGTTCGTTTTACGTCATTTTTTAAATTATATTCAGTATAATACGTAAATTTTATAATATGTATATAATGCATAGTTAAATATATTTTTCAATTAATTTTATTGTAGGTGATGGTGACAGTAGTGTCATGAATAAACTGCATTTGGCCAAACCCTATGGAAGTGATTTTGTTATAAAAAAAATTGAATGTTCGAATCATATTTTACGTAATTACGTAAACAAATTAAAAGACATTGCTACAAAAAGAAGAACAAATAGAGGCGTGAATATTCCTGGTAATATTAGGCAAACAATAAAAGACAGAATTTTGCGTCTGAGGTATGCAATCACTGAAGCTGTGAAGTATTGGAAAAATAAAAAGGACATTTCGTTTGAAGAAAAATTGTTGAATTTAAAAAAAGATTTAATGAATGGCCATAGTCATGTTTTTGGTGAGCATACAAACTGTAGTGTTTATTTTTGTAAAGGGACAAAGGATGGTGAAATAAATTTAGTACCAGAAATGAAGTCATTAGGAATTTGGGATGAATTAGTGGCAGCTAAAAGTCACATTTTATTTCACACAGAAAGTTTATTATACAAAGTAAATAATAATGCAGCAGAGTCGTATAACTTCATTTTGGCAAAATTTATCGGTGGTAAACGGGTAAATTTTTCAATGCGTGGATCATATAGTTTACGATGTAATGCCGCGGTGACATCGTACAATGAAGGCCCTAGACGTTTGTACTCATTACATAAAAAAATTGCCAAGCGTAGTCCTGTGGTCCTATTCTCAAATCAATCGAAAACGCTTTTCGATCACCGATCAGTCGAAAATAACATTGGTTTCGATTTTCACCAAAAAGCGTATTCTCAAAGTGTTTTCGACTGATGTTTCGATCGTTGTATTCGATGTCAAACTTCGATTGTCAAAACCCAGTCGAATCCTAAATTTTCGACCGTGATTGATATTATTAAATCAAATCAACATTATAGTTTTATCTGTTATTGAATATTTTTGTAGAAATTTCGTAGGTAGTCACTAGTTAGTAAGTATCTAATTTAATACAATTCAATATACGGATCTCGGGATACTCAGTTAACAATGATAGATGATGATTTGGATATGTTAATGCATTTTAACAATTTACAATTACAAATAGACCAAAATATTTTTGTGAACAATAAGAGAAGATACATGGTGCAAGAGGACCCTTTTATTGGTGAGTCGTAATTTACACTATAAAAGTCGCTTCCTATGTATTAAAAATATTGAATACCTAATTAATTTTATGATATGCTGTCAGAATTATCGGACAGATTATTTATAGGGACCTATCGGTTGTGTAAAAAATCAACTCAAGAGCTTATATGTACACTGACACCATACATGATTGAACCAACTACTACTGCTGGACTATCTATTAAAAGAAAGGTAAATTTAGTTATTAGTTAATAAACATTATTAATTATAAATTAACAGTAAAGGTCTGGGAAAAAATGATTTAAAAAATATTATGTATTTAATATAGGTACTTAATTACTTACTTACTTAATTAATTAATTATTATTTTTATTATTAATTATGCATTAACCAAAATATTATTATCATCATTATTTATTTATATGTAGCTGAAAGTAAAATTTAAAAAAAAGTTGAGAGTAAATCCATAACAATTTTTTATGAATCATGGACGTAACGTCTAATTTTACTAATTTCGTCAAAATCATGAAAATTTGCTAATTATTTCTTGGAAAATTAATTACAATTTTTCTTCTCATAGGTAAAATTTAATACGAGATTCTTAATAAGTTCTATATCTTAAAAAAATTTATCAAAATAACGAAAATTTACAAATTATTTTGTAGTTAAAAATGAAAGAATTTTCAAATAATATACTCGTGATGTAGGTATTGACTGCACTTAGGTTTTTTGCCAGTGGAAGCTACCAACAAGATATTGGAGAACACAGAGGTGCTGCAGTTAGCCAATCATCTGTAAGTAGATGCATAACAGAGGTAGCAGTCGCATTAAACAACCCAATGTTATTTAACAAATATGTACAATTTCCAACAACAATAGAAGATCTTAATAAAGTTCGATTAGGGTAAAAAACCAAGACAGTTTATTTTAAATTGTATTTAACATTAATGAAATTTACTAAAAAATTTTACATTTTTAATTAATTATTCAAGATTCTATGAAAAATATGGAATACCTGGTGTAATTGGTGTGATAGACTGCACTCACATAGCAATAGTTCCACCTAATACAGACGACCCATTTTATCCAGAACATATATATATAAATAGAAAAGGATACCATAGTATTAATACTCAATTAGTTAGTACATTTAACAATAATTAAGTTGAAATTCGAAACACATACCATTAAAGTTTTCATTTGTGTATTTTAATACATTTTTTTGATTTCTTTACGTTGTATATTAAACATAATATGCAACATTTAAATGTATAAAATACTAATAAGTAATAATAAATTCTAGATATGTGATTCAGATTTAAAAATTTTAAATGTATGTGCTAAATTTCCCAGCAGTGCACATGATGTCATATATGGCGATTAAGTCAAGTACAAAGTGTTTTAGAACATCTCCATTCAATCGGACAAACTTCATATTTTTTATTAGGTATAATAAGGTAAATTAAATTATTTACAATTTAGGTATTTACAAATATGTTTTTTTAATTAGGTGATTCAGGTTATGGACTCAGACCATGGATACAGATACCATTGTATAATCCAGAACCAAATACTCCTGCAGAGAGATACAACAAATGGCTATGTAAAACAAGATCTATCATAGAACGTTGTAATGGAGTACTCAAAATGCGTTTTAGGTACTTATTTATTTTTTTTAACTTAGTAAAAATTATAGTAATATAATTAGTTAATTAATAATTAATTTAATTTAATACAGATGTTTACTTAAGCACAGAGTACTTCATTATCATCCTGAAAAAGCAGCAATTATAATTAACGCATGCACAATACTACATAATATTTGTATAACTAATAAAGTACCTATTATTAATAATGATAATGAAGTTGAAGCAGAAGATCTAGATGTAATTCCTGAAATAGTACCTATAAATGATAGAGAAAATAGAATAAACCCAGATCTTACTGCAGGAAGAAATTTTTAACAACATTTGATTCAAATGTATTTCATATAATAGTCATTTAGTTTTAGGTACATATAATTAAAAATGTTGTTATATTTTGAATTAATAAAAAAAAAAATTTGTACTTGAATACATTTTATTTATGACACTACTAATCATTTAGTTAACAAAATTAAAAAAAAAGTAAAAATGTAATTTAAACACTAAAACAATAAAATATAATATAAACATAAATTAACTCTTAAAGTTCCTTTAAAAACAAATAAATTGATTACAGTTAGTAACATTGCAAATTTAAGAATAATTATTTATATTTAATAGGATTTAGTACATAATATTTAATATTAATACTTCCTTAGAGGATGATGTATCATAAGGATAACATTTTATATATTTAATAATAGAATATTTATTTGTCACACTACTGTACCTACTAATTGTTTAGTTAACTAAATTAAAAAAGTAAAAATGTAATTTAAACATTAAAACAATAAAATATAATATAATCATAAATTAACTCTTAAAGTTCCTTTAAATAAAAATGTATTTATCACAGTTAGTAATATTGCAAATTTAAGTGTAGTTATTTATATTTAATAAGAATTATAACATATTTATACTTCCTTAAAGGATGCAGCCTTCAAAAGCATAACTTTTTGTTCTTTAGCAATAGCAATCCTTTCTAAAAGAATTAGTTTCTTAGCATAGTATTCTTTTAGTATAATATTTCTGTCTTTACTTAGTGAACTCACATCATTGGACATCTCTATTGACCTTTGAAGAATATTTTGTTTACTAAAACAATTTTTTTTTTTTTTAAATTTACTTATTTAGAAATGAATTTAATTATCAATTGTTGAATTGGTCGATTTAAATTACCTCATTTTATTAATTGGAGGTTGGGTTTTTACTGTACTACTTCTATTAATTGTGTCAGTTTTATTTGATGCCAATTCTTCTATATGTCTAAAATAATTTTGTTTTTTGTTTAATAAAATAATACTAAAAAATGCAACTTAAATTTTTATTAATCACCTTTCAATGGTTACATTGTTTATGTCTGTTTCAGGAAAACCATACATATTTGTAATGTTTCCTTCATTATTATAATTAGGAATTATGGTAGACTCTGAAGTTAAATTTGGTGTATGTAATGTAGTAACCATATCATGATTATTCGGGAATGTCATTGAAACTTCTGAATTAAACTCCATGTTCGATATATTTTTTACAGGCCTATGATAAAAATAAGATACCTACCATATTATAGAACATTTTAGTAGGTATCTAGAACTAACATTTAAACAAAAGTAATCTACATTTACTCAATTCCGTATTAAAATATAAATTGCATAACTGGACTTACTGATCGATATTTTCTGAACCAATAACTACACAATTATAGCCTTCAAAATTGACAGTTGGCTCAGCTGTTTGTGATTGTCCAAAGATTGAAACATCACCAATGATGCTTGAAATTTTTTTATCTAATGGCTCTAAACTAAATAGATTATTTGTTTCTCCTCCACCAGTTTTCATTTGACTTTTTTTTAATTGGACGTTTTTAGTCTTTGTATTGGACTTCATATCTATCCAACACTGTCATTATTTTGATTAGAATAAAAAATAAAACAAAATGCAGCATAAAAATAATACATTTTTAAATTAAACATACTTTTCTCCATTTTTCTGCATTTTTATTCGCACCAATCATAGTATTAAGTTCCAAACTAATATCATTCCAAAGATAATTTGCCTGTTTATGAGTAAAATTTGGACTAAATTTCCCTTTTTGAAGTTCAGGGTGAGCTTCCATAAATTCAACCAACGCGATTTTTTGTTCTGCTGATACTGATTTCCCTTTATATTTTTTGTTTACGTTATTCATGATTTAAAACCATGTATAAAGGAAGCAAAAAATAATTTTTAAAAATGGATCTACACAGGCTACACTTAAATATTATTTTTAAAAATTGAAATGTCAACAACACAGACTAAAATAGATTCTATATTATCAACCGTAAATAGCGTAATTGCGTAAACAACTATTATCAGCTGAATAAATTATTATCTCATGGAATAATTGGCAATTATGAGTTAACTTTTCGATAGTCGAAAACTCGATCGAAAATTATATATTCGATATTAACATATTCGATTAGCTTTTGAGAATAGCATAGATCGAAAAATAACGATCGAATCAATTATTTCGATCGAAAGTTGACAATCGAATAATTTTTTTCGACAACCAATTTCGATTGATTTGAGAATAGGCCCCCTGGAATATTTACTAAAAAGTACATATCAAAGTCTATTTTAAAAAGTGAATCCAGAAGTAAACAACGTCTCTTTCATCCACCTGTCTATAATAAAACAGTACATGGACCAGATGAACATTATGGAGCTACGGCGGATTTAACTACTTCTCCAGATATGTCTAAAGAAGAATTTGAAATTAAAAAAGATATTTTTTTATCTCGTTTGAAACTAACCGGAGAACGAATAGAGCAAATTGAAAAAGGTATATGATTAAACCTTATATATTTTTTTAAATGAATTTTTTTTTTAAATAAAATTATTTTATAATATTAATTTTAATTTTAGATACACGGCGACAAAATGAATGCACGGAGTGGCATCTGTACAGGAAAAAAAGATTAACAGCTTCTTATTTCGATAAAATATGCAAACTTAGAGTTACAACATCACGAGCTAAAACTGTTTCGAATATTTTGTACGGTTCGTTTAGTGGAAATAATGCAACAAAATATGGAACACAAAACGAAGAAAACGCTAAATCTGCATTATCTGGAATTTTAAATAAAACTATTGTACCGTCAGGATTAATTATTGATAAAGATTTGCCGTTTTTAGCTGCTTCTCCAGATGGTCTGATTGATGGAGATTCTCTGGTTGAAATCAAGTGTCCAATAACTTCTAAAGATCTAACTCCCGAAGAAGGTATATCAAGAAAAAAAATTACAAGTTGTGAAATTGTGAATGGGAAGCTTCGATTGAAACGTACGGATACGTTTTATTACCAAGTACAAGGTCAACTTCATATTTCAAAGAGAAAATTTTGTTATTTTTGTATTTGGACACCTCGAGGTATGCTGCATGAAAAAATTAAAAGAGACGACAATTTTTGGTCAGAAAAAATGTTACATCAATTAACTAACTTCTACTATCACTGTTTATTGCCAGAAATGGTTGATTCTCGATTTGATAGAAATTTACCTATTAGGGATGGACTTGCATCAGAAAACGAAGAAAGCTCCTAGTTGGTAAATTATTACATTTTTAACTTTACGTATTGTATTTGTATATTATAAATTATAATAATGAACAAAAGGCATATTATTATTTTTTATTTCAAATTGTATTGCACCGAGCTGAAATTATAGCCAACTATTGTTTTAATGTATCTAAACTAAGAGGTATACTTAGGTGCAATAAAACTGAAAATCTGATTTCACAGAAAAACGATAAAAAAAATTTGATGTGAAAATAAGCTAAACGCGTAGTTAGTAGGTATAATAAACTTAATAATTGGTGACTGAATAGTGTAGAATGCATAATATATTATAGAACTACGTAATATATTTATAATAAACATCAAATTATGACACAGAATTGAAAAAAAATAAAAAAAAGTAGAGAAATGTATTTTAGGTTGAATTTTAATCATCTACGTAAACATTAACGAAACTGTATGGACTACAATATTCCAATTATTACTTTTATAAAACTTTTTTCCAAGCCACAGCATTACAGCAACATACATAGGTAATTTGATGTGAGTATTATTAGAGATGACACGTAACTGAAATACTGAGTAGTCTCCCATCTAAGAACTATAAACAAATCATATTTGCAAAAGCATTTGCCTCGTAATGTGTCACCCGCCAGTAGTTAATAATAATAAAGATCATTGCCCTTCATTATACATTAAATTGATTGTAGTTTGATTTTGTTAGATAAGATAAAATTAAAAATAGCACTCCGTAATAATACAGTACGCGCCACGAGTAGGGTGCAGTTGTCCGAAAAATGGCCGTGTAAAATCTGTTGCCAACATAAAATTTTCAAAAAATATATATTAAAATATTTTTTTTATTTGTGAGGTAATGCTGTTTTACTAAATGATAATTATTATATTATTTGATAATAATTATATTTTTTTTATTCTATACCGCAGTTTATTACTCTTACCGTGGGACAGACTCATTAAGATAATAGACAATAATAGTAGTAAATAATTTATAAACTAATATATATAAATAATAGTAGATTAGCAGATTTAGGTTCAATAATTTAAATCTAAATTCAATAATATGACAAATAGTCAAATTTACAAGAAAAATTTCCAAAATCTAAATTCCAAGTACAATATACAATTTTAAGTTTGAACATTTACATTCCCAATAATATTATTACTCAAACTTTTTATAGCTAACGTTAACAAGTTTAAGTTTCTTTCAATGCTCAATGCTTTATAAATCTGACTTCATATTTTATTTTAATAGGTAGATAGTATTGTATTATTTGTATTCTGCAGCTAGAAACTAAATTAATTATTTTCAGAATTGATCATAAGCAAAAGTATTTGTGTAATATTTTTTAGTATTACAATTTAAAATAATCTTCAACTCCTAAAATATATACATTGATCTTAACAATAAAAAATGAATTAATATATTAATAAATAATTAGTAATTTGATTATAAATTAAAATGAATATAGTTTTTTTATATGTACCTATTTGAAAAAAATTCCAAATAGCTGATCCATAAAATTGATCCTAAAATGAAATTATTCTCAATATTATCATCTAAATTTATTTAATATGTTATTAATGCCCTTTTTAATATGAAGTAAACACAAATATAAATTCAAAATATTATACTCGATGATGACTGATTTTAAGAAACAGCTTTTACTTTTTTAAAGAAGTCACTTTTTCATAATTTATATGAATTTTGAAAATACTTTAAACTTAAAGGAAAAAACCCGAAAATGTTAAAATTTATAACACAAAATACAACTAAATCATTTTCTAATTCATATACATTTCAATTTTCAGTCCATAAAAAATGTCACACTGAAGATTTTAATAAAAAGTCTTTTATAGCACACCTATTTGTAGTAAAATATTTTCGTACAATTTTCATTAAAATTCATATTAGTAAAAGTATTTGTAGGATATACTCCAGCATTAAAATTTAAAATAATGACATATATAGCATTAAATTTGTACAAAAAATATGCTTTAGAAGAAATTGAAATAAGCCCTTACATTAACATCGCAAATAATAACATAATTACACATTTATTGAGTACCTATGATTGATGATAATGATGTTTAAATTTTTAGTAATTAATAGTTATTTATGTTAAATTTGTTTCAAATGCAAAATGTTAATAGTTGTCCATGCATCGCTTATGTTAATATTTAAGAAAAAAAATTGTATTTCAATGACGTATTCGTTTTGATTTTAACCATTTTTTTTAGGCTACTGGTATACAAAAGCACAATTAATTATAAATAGGTTAGTAGCATTGTATTGTTTCATTAGACATCACAGTAAATTAGTTAGAGCATATTTGAATTATAAATAGAACAGATGAGAGTAAAATAAAAATATATTTCAATAAATTAAACCACGAACAAATAAATCATAACAATAATTAATATTTTATTTCATCTGCCATAGGTATTTATTGGCTATAATATTATCAAACACCAATTATGGCTAAGCTAAAAATGTTCTTGGACTAGGACTAGGTATTAGTTCATTTTTAATATTTGTATATGCGTATTAATTTGAATAATATTTTATTATTTTTGATGATTTATTAATGATGCATAATTTCCTAAAAAAAGAACTAAATCTTTGTCCTTTAAATATCTTAATCTTATTTATTATTATCAATTTATCATAAATTTAAATTCCCTATTAAATAATCCTATAATAAAAATGATGTGTTCTACCTAACACACATATTCATGAGATTTCGATTTTAGTCAATGTATAATATTAAAACAGTTGATTTTTTAGTCATAATAAGAATAAATAATTGTTTTGTAATTGTATTACAATGTCAATAATAATTTTTTTTTTTATTATTTATAACATTTATGATTTATTAGAATATATACAATCTGTAATAATAGTTACAATAAGCATTTGAGCGGTAAAAAATATATAAAAAATTTACTGTGAAAGTATGAAGAGAGTAAAGCTATCCAGCAGTAACACTCGACGTGATATTTGTTAAGCTATTTTACATACATGCATATGTTATCATTTTTAGATACATATAAAATAGTATGTAAAAAAGAAATAAAAATATATGTATAATATTAATATTTCATTGTCATATTTTTAAATTGAGATATGTTATTTTAATTTAACGGTTTTAGATTTTGAAGATTTTGTTCCAAAGGAAACATTACAGGAAAACATTGAATGGTTAAATTCAGAGTATTTTGTTTATGTATTCGACGAACGACGATAATTCCACTCACATAGGTTTCTTTAAAATATTTAAATAACTCTTTGGCATCAAGAGGAATATTAAATTTTAAATAATCAAAATCTTTTTTTAACTTACTAGTGGTAAAAAAGTAAATCCGTCTAACATACCTACCACAAAATTCATTAAAAACCTAATCTTCTTCTTATTTGTTTTTTAATTTAATTCTGCTAATTTTTTATGAGTACTTTGGCGTAGATGATAGAAATATCCATTTATTAATTAGATTGTTCTTTTCCCAGCACATGAATAGCATTAAATATTATTTCGTAAATACTTTGATTTTTTTTCCAAGTAAACAGTAAAGAATAGTAAAGAATTCACTATATTGTTCAATTTTTATAATGTTAATTTGCAAAAAAAATGTTACGGAGTTAACCCAAAATTTCTATCTGCATACCCGTACAAGTCAGTAGCGTAGCCAGAATTTTAAAATGGGGAGAAGGCCAAACCCAAAATATTAAAAAAACATAATCAATAACTAACAATAACAGTTCATTTTAATATTAAGTTGATATGGCCCATTGACCCTCACCAACCATGGCTACTCCACTGACCTAGGTAATTTATTTATTTATTTATTTATTCAGCCAAATCAATTATAGTTAGGTACCTACATAGTTGCAATAAATTACATAAATAATAGTTGACGCATACAAAAACTGAGTTATAAGATTGTATCTGGTGTATGGAGTTCATGGATATCATCATTCAATCACAGTAAAATACTTATATACAATTACACAATAAAGTAATACTTAATTAATTAAATATAAATATAATAAAGTAAATAGATATTCGAGAATAGGATTAAAATCAGGATTACGGCATATTATATTTATAATAATATAATAATGTAATAATTAGGGATGGGCCGATACCACTTATTACCGATATCCGATACTCCGATATATGCTGCTGATATAAAACCGATAATCGATAATATATGAACATGTTAAAACAACATTTTTGACAAAAATACATGAGCCGATACCACCATAAAACCGATATCATCAACCGATATATAATAAAACCGATACCCGATAACACAAATAATATTACCTAGAAAAGTGAAAACATTGATTATTATTTATTAATGGTAATAAATTGATAATTATTATTTAATAGTTATCACATGTTAGTTTATTTTTCAGTCTGTAATACATAGTAGTATATTAAATAAAAGAAAATGCATTAAGCTATAAGTTATAGCCTATAACAAATTTAAAAATAATGAATAACAAATAACAATAACCATAAATGAACCTTCACTAACCATTTTTGTTAACAAATATAAAATAATAGAAATAAATAATAAAGTTATAGTTAAATAATAAATCATAACAAATACTACTTGTATAGGTAATTACTAATTAATAAAATAACAAATAATACTATGCTCCCTTTGGCTTTTAACAAATTTAAGCAAATTTTATCCCAGGTATTTAATATTTCTTGAACAGAATATTAATTGTCTGACCTTCTCTGGGTTCAATGCATTTCTACTTTTTGAACAAATAAATCCAGCTGTACTGAATGCACGTTCTGAGTCTACTGAGCTGGATGGACTAGAATGATATCTATTTGCCAATTCTTTTAATCCACTGAACTGCGATTTTGACCAATACTTATAGATGTCATCGTCCTCGTTAAGTAAGTCTTCATTTAAATAGGCATTAATTTCAGACTCGGCAGTGTTACATTGTTGTGATTCTCTATAATCAGGCAATATATCTCTAAATAACGATTTTTTTAATATGGGTATATTATCTGTTGAACTCTCTTGCTCATTAGATGTTGAAACGATATTAGGCCAACTATTATACACTGATTCAAGTTCTTGTTTTATAAACATATAAATTTCATCACTAGTGTGGAAAATTGGCTTGAATGGTATAACTTCCAATAATAGGTTCTCTCTGACAAATTCTTCATTGATAAAATGGCAAGTTATGGACAAATAGTCAGTATTGTTGTTGGATGACCATAAGTCTGAAGTAAATGAAGCATACTTCACATTTTTTAATAGTTCCATCACTTTAAGAGACACTTTAGTATACAAATCAGGAATAATAGTCCTTGAAAACGTTGTGCGATCTGGTATAGTATAACGAGGTTCTACATACTTCATCAAATTTTTAAAACCTAATTAAATTAAAGTTAAATTAGTAATTACATTTAATATTTAATTAATAGTTATATTACAAGATACAAATTATAAAATATTAAATGCAAAATAAACTTAATATTTTACCTTGTTTTTCTATATGATGAAAAGGTAACTGATCCTGAACTATCATTTTTCCAATCAGATTAGTTATATTCATAGCTTTTGGACTATTGTATGCCAAAGGTAATTTGCTTTGAAACACAGAACTTATCGTAAGTTGGTATTCTCTGGGTTTTTGTTTTTTTTCACTACAAGTTGTTATACCAACATTTTTCTTCAAAGTACTTGCAACATTGTTTTCTATTTCCTCCTTTTTAAATATTATATAAAAATAAAAATCAGTATTAAATAAAATAAATATTTACATAATAGTTCATAAATTAAAAATATGAATTCAGCTTGAAAAATTATGACTTATAAGTTAATAGTTAATACTAATCAGTAGTCAGTTTTTCAATTCATTAAATGTTAATTTTTAATTACATTACTTAGGTACATAAAATTTAAATTTAAATCAAACAATGTCATACCTCAGATTCTGCTTCAGATACAGCATTGTTTACTTTTAAGTTTCTTTTTCTTTTATTTGTTACCTTCATGAACTCATTATTATGGTTATTTTTGAGGTGTTTAATAAGATTTGAGGTAGTGAAATCTCGAGAATTAGTACCTCCTCTACAAACTTTTTTGTGGCAAACCGAACATTGCGCCTTCGAAACATCATCTGGACATTTAATGAAAAATGTCCAAGCAACTGACATAGTAACTAATACGCTAGTATATAAAACTAGTAAATAATTATTAAATTTAATAATATAAAATATAAATACTAAATAAACAGTACACTAGTATTCACTATTTAGTATTTATTATAATAATATTTTGTGACCTCGTATTTCGTAAGTAGTAACACTAGTAACTGCTAACTACTAACTACTAACTTGTAGTGCGATACTGCGACTAGATATAGTATTGTAAATTGTTATCTATTGTATAACAATTTTGAAGTTTTAAAAATAATATTGCTGTTATAAAAATAAAATATTATTGTAATGTGATAACAACGACAGTTCTACCAATAATCTATAGTATGCATTTTGTGAATTATGATACTATCAAATATCAATGCTGATCGATAGGTTTTTTTTTTTTGGTATCGGTTGAAATATCGGTTTTGGAAAAAAGGCCGATACCGATAAAACCGATATTACCGATATCGGCCGATATCTAGTATCGGTTCTAGTATCGGCCCATCCCTAGTAATAATATATTCCTGATACATTTCATTGCGTTTGTTAAATATATTGACTTTTTATTAAGATTATTATATATTTTATGAATTAATTTTTTTATTTTATTTTCATTAATTATATCATTGGAGTTATTAGATTTATTTTCGCATAAACTTATCATTAGACTCTTTACTTCATTATTTAAATTGTTGAAAATAGTTTTTCTCGTGTAATCGGAAGAGTACCTAGAACTTGTTACAACGGTTTAATGTATTTTCCTGTTTTTCTGTCTATTATTCCCATAGCATTTAGTGTATAGTTTTGTATAGATTTTATTAAAATTTGCCTTATGTATAATTTATAAACAGATAATATATTTGTATTGTTGAATAATTCCCTTAAAGGGTATTTTAATAGAAAGAATTCCCTAGAAAAAAAAAATTGAATTACTTTCTACACCAAAATTTTTGCATCTTTATTATTTATTGTCTATAGACGATTTAATATATATTTTAGATTTTTTGGGTGCCGAATTTTCAACAAGTAGGTAGCGAAAAAGTAGAATTACGACTTCTATTAAGATCTATTTTAAAACAAAAATTAAATTGAGGACGATAACGATAGTGATCCAGATTTTATACCTAAACCTTCTAATCCTGAAAAAAGATCACCAGCTGTTATAACGCGTTCAAAAAAGAATCCTTTTTAATTTTCATATTAAGTCGTTTTTGGTATCTTTTCATTATTTTCACTATCATTATCAAACAATAATCAAATTTCATTTTCGAAAATGATTCATTCACCTACATATTATGAATATATCACCTATATTATTGTATTGATTATAAATGATATATTAATAATGAAAGATTATATGCTATTTTATAGCTTTTTAACCCATCAAAAAAATTAAATAAGACTATGTTCACCGCCTGCGTTAACTACAACTCCTTTAAAATTTTAAAAACTGTTAAGATACTTAACTCCTTTTGCTTAAATCCTTAACTTATTATTTAGGTACTTATTAGTTATTAATTGTTATATAATTTATAAGGAATTTTATGCAGATCTCATTAAAATGATCAGTTAAACGTATATTAAATTAGTTGACTAGTTTGATTCAGACAATCGTAAAAAACTGAAACAAAATGCGAAATTTCGTTAATATTTTGATAATTACGATTTTAGAATTATGAAATTATGAAATTATAAATAATTGTCATGGTTCCGCTAGGTTACTGCTTAAATTTCAGGTATATTTGATACATTTGAAGTTAAGTTCATTGCTTTCACAAATCTTAATATTTAATAATTTAATATTTAAATATTTCAGAATTTAAAATGTAATTACTAATTACTGATTATATTATTTTATAAACCTTAATATACTTATTAGTTAAATATTCGGCCATCTTGTTGTATGCGCTCTACCGTAGATCGCGGTCTACCTGCAATTACGGCACGCTTGTCGTATGCGCTCTACTACCCAATTTATCTTTACTATCGTGACTTAATGCTAATAAAGATTATCACTCTCTTTTACTGCATGATAAAATTTTTGATCGTGTATTTAGTCATTGGCCGACAGTTCTTGGGTTTATACGGTTTTTATTTTACTTTTCAATATGCTTGCAAAAGAATTTTATACCATAATTCAAAACGAAGAATCAGCTACTAATTTTTTAATTTCTAAAAATCTTTTAGTAAATGCAGAAAATATATTATGCGATAAATGTATCTATGTATAATCTATAAATTGTAATCGTAATCCGTACCGGCCGCATGATTTCTAAGCCTATTAGAGTTGTGAGTACAGTGGATCTGATTGGCCCATATTTCTATGGCGGTAAATTCAAAACTATAAAATCAAATAATATTGTAAATAAA
>NW_020271234.1:0-18906 GCF_002803265.2 Melanaphis sacchari | reverse complement strand
CGAATTATCATTTTATACCCTTATCATTTTTCGGACAAGTGCTTATCACTCACGCGCCACGCGGATTGACATATATATAATTGTATATATAGGGGGAACTGATACGGGTCTCGGGCACGATAAAATATAGCGCAAACACACTGATGTAATTTTACTACCTATGATTTATGAACCATTTGATTTCAACACAACAAGCCAATCAGTAAGGTTGTCTTAAGTTTTGTGTTCTTTTTAATTTTTTTTTTACTAAATAAGTAAAGATTGGCGTTAATGGGAGAAAAGCTAGACGTAGATTAAGTGCACATAAAATAAAAAACATCGATTGCAAAATTTACAGAATAAAAAAAGTGATATACATAACAACAGCGGTGATCAGGTAATTATGTAAATATAAAATTTAGAATAATATTCTAAAAATTGAAGCGAAAGCCGAGTAGTGAGAAGGTAATATTATAATAGTAAAAGATAACGTGCGCAATTGAACATGTATTGTCATTTTTATAGCATTTTAATAAGACACGCGATAATGGATTACACACACTAATGTTCATTTATTACTCACACATAGACATAGACCAAATGTTCAAGTTATGTGAATTGCCTAAATATTACTCCTTAAAACATGGTACGCTGGAGCCCCCTTAAGTTAAATATAGGCTTTATTATTATTAAAGCTATAATAAATTGAGGAGTGCGTATTGATGCAAGTAGACTATGGGGTTGTACTTCATCAGTTTTAGTGCTGTTCTCGTCAAGTTCCTCCAATGATGAGCAAACATGTTCGTAAGCATCATGAAACAAACTCAGAGAATTCAAATGTTCTACCCAACGTGTTTCGCAGAATTTTAAAAGTCGCGTTTGTTTTGCACTCTCGTATGATGCTTTTATATATTTTCTTAATACTACACCTGCTTTATTAGAAAGCCAGAATAAATTGATAACTTCTTTTATTGTTCCTATACAGTTTCGGATTATGTAATTATAGTATTTTGCAAGCATGTGTTATAGCTAAGTTTAAGTTATGATTTGCGCAGTGAACATAGATAGCTTCCGGATATAACTCTCGTACTTTGGTCGCAGAGCTGTTGAATTTGCCGCTCATTGCACGCACTCCATCATAAACTTTAAAAAAAAAAAAAAAAATAATAACATAATAAATAAACCAGAAAACTACAGTAGCACAAACATAGTCAAGTATTCAGGCTTACTTTGGCCCCTCATATAAGCCAGGTTTATACAAATGTTCTTCATTGTAGTTAATAACGTATTTGCAAGCTCTTTCTCGGTAACGTCTACTACAGGAACAAAGCATACAAAGTCTTCTCTAATTACATATTTACCATCACACTTATCGACATATCGAAAACACATAGAAAATTGCTCTATGCCGCTTATATCAGTGCTTTCGTCGGCAATCACTGTAAAATATCTTGATTTGTTAATTCGTTTCACAATATTGGCTGTGATTAACTTTCCTGCTGTATCAATAATTTCATTTTGAATGCGATGGCTTGTATACATTGCATTAGCACTCGCAGTTTTGAAATGATTCTCCAAAGCATGATCACCGCTTTCAATAGCAAATCGAAGTAACGCTCGGAAATTTCCATCGTTTTCTTTTGGCATGTCTATTAATAAATTACCATCATCACGATGACCTCGCATTGCAATACCCTGTCTACTGCAATACAAAATGGCTCGGATGATAGGAATCAATTTTTATCTATTTTCAAGTTGTTGTTGTTTTCTTCTCTTGTCGATTACAGTGATCACGTTATTTTTTTTATTTTCGTAAACCAATTTGAAATTTTGACCATCTTCCACAGCATCTTTAATATGATATTTTTTTGCTTGATGTTTTCTGAACTTTTCAAGTGCTTTTTTCCAATCTCTAAACGGAGTTTCAACAAAAAAATTCGGACGTTCATGACCTCCTTTACCAATAGATTTTAAACTAAATTATACACAATATCGGCAATATGCTCCATCTTCTTTAGCTGAATACACTAACCATACGAAAGAACGACACCAAGAATACTGAAATTTCAAATTTCGATCGCCTGAAGTCGGGAACTTGAAATCAATTTCTGGCATCCAAGAATGCATTATAACATTATATTTATCACCATCATTTAATGTTCGTCGACAAAAACTTACTATGTCATTTGAAAAATCCTACGGATATAATAGAAATTCAACATAATTCATATTTAACATAATTTTTTTTTAAATTTATTTTATTAGAACTTAGAAGTCTATAACTTTGAATTAAAAATACTAAAACAAAAATTCTATAATTTAAGAGGACGCGCCATACCCGAATGGTTAGGTTAGGTGTTTATGTTATCCATATTATATTATTACGATATAAAAAAATGGGCGTCATTCGATAGCGTCCCGTTTCAACCTTTTATACCTTTTCAGTATGTCGATTGCATCCACAAGTAGGATAGGTAAATTATTTTTTCTTACCTTTTTATGTTCCGATTGCGTCCTGTTGTATGATATATAAGCATAACATTTTGTAAAACGAATAGTCATTATTAATAATTATTTTAATAATAATAATTATACAAAAACCAATAAAAATAAATCCAAATATATAAGAATAAATAATTTAAAAAATAATATTTAAACTTATCAATTATACGGATTTTCTTATTTTTTTCACTAAAAATGGTATTCATTATTAAGTCTAAACTTTAAAGTATCTTTCGATGCTAAGGCACTTGACGTACTAAATCGCTACGTTATCGTAAATCGATAAGAGTACCAACCTTAAGATAAAATGTTCGTTAACTCATCAAGTAAAAACCAATTCGTATTTAAATATACCTCCACACCCCATGTATGACAAAAATATTAGATTTAATATGTCAATTTATTTGTCACATTAACGCTTACCTACTATACAATAGGACGCAATCGGAATACTCAAAAGGTGGGCAAAAAATTGTTTACCTGCATCTGGGACGCAATCGACAAACTCCGAAAAAAATAATCTAATTTAGTTTAACTAACCTTATGATTTGAAGTTACTTGTGACACCACATTTTTTTGTTTTTTTATTGGAGGACTCTCTTCTAATGTCACGGGGACACCAGGGTCGTCAATGTTTTTGTTATTATCATTGTCCACTTTTAATACACAATATACATTAAAAATAATAAACTATACGTATCAATAAATTCGTTCTAAGACACTACGAAAACTATATAATAATAGTAATTACCTTCGTTTTTTTCTATTATTGTTTTGGATTTGGAAAAAGAGTTTTTAAAAAAGTTGGTTATAGATGTATTTTGTCTTTTCATTTTCAATTTTATAATAATAATATAACTCTAACTCACATTAACTAAAGTCTAATTCGGACTTAATGCCATGACAATGTGCACACCCGTAATGACCGTAATACAATATAGATACATAGGAACATTGATGTTATCTGAATATCGAAGAAAACGATTGACTATCATAATTATAACATATAAATAAATATAATAGATTATAATGTGTAACGTCTCTAACGAGTAAACGAAAAAGGGAAACCCATCAATCATAATGTACCAGTGCAAATAATATTATAACGATTAGTATATGTTTACTTATTTTTACTTACTGATAATAAGCGACTTACAAACACGCATTATTATTACGAAGTATTGTAGTCATGCAATTTCAAACTTTTGAGCTTAAAGTAGTAAAGTGCCAATACCTTTTAGAACCTTTGAAAAATTACAAATTATTACAGATTCACTTTTCTTACCAAAACATTTTTTTCTAGCATATTTTAACTTCTTTTGAATTATTAATTGTTTTTAGGTACATAAGATAAAATAACTATTAAGTTTTAAATTAATCATTCATTCATTTCGGTGGGAGAGGAGGAGGTTGACCCCCCCCCCCCATGCATCCACCACAGCCGTCGCTGCACGAGGACCGCGCCGTTTACATCTACCGCTACGAGGAAGCCTCGATCCGTCGGTACGGGCGCCTTTCCACCAGTGTCCTTCCAATATCCCTAATATCGGTCCACCAGGCCGCGCCTAGGCGTGACCGGGGCCATCGCCTACCGGGGACGGCTCGCCTGGACCCTCACAGTGGTCAAGGCGGCCCAACACCCACCTAACGATTACATCATTCACGCAGCTGGCCGCGTTTCAGAAGGAGCAATATCGGCGCCATAACCTCTTTCCGGGTAGCCGACGAGTCGACTACCCGGTGAGAGGCCCCGCGCCACGGGATGACCTTGGCCTTCACGCCCGTGGAACGGCGTCACCGCCGACCACCAGATCAGGCAAACGCTCCGGTCTATAGCGGACGCGTACGGAGCCCAACCCCGCACGCCACGCTGGTAACCGGTGTCGTTCGTTAGCGGACGTTCCGCCCTGGCAGTACCAGGCCCGAGAACCACCGCTGGAGACTAGCGAAACCAGGCTGTGGTTTCGCTAGATACGCTATCGAGACAGTACTGATGAGGTCACGGAGGCGTCCGAGGATGAAGACGTCGAAAACAAAAAACACGTATTCAATATGGATAAATAGATTATCGAATCGTAAAAAAACAAACAGGAGTATACATGACGAAGCGATAACCGACCAAAGAACACGCCGCGAATACGCGTTTTCCGAATGCGACGATGTTTTCTTTGAATTACAAATGCGACAATTAATTTCATTTTACTATGACCTAGTGATGGCCGATTCAGGTCGGTGAATCGATTTTAATCGGAATGAAAAAAATCGATTCAAAAAAATCGTTGCCCAAAAAATCGATTTTTTGGGGAATCGATTCTTAAAATAACGATTTTTTAAACAACTAGATGGTGCTTTTTTAAATTCAAAAAATTGTATATTCAATTTTCAAAAATGTTTTTAATTGACTAGAAGGGGAATGGGTTTCTATAGAGCATAGTCTCAGAAGTCTCAGAAGTCAGTATATTATTTGTAATAACAAAAGTCTATAAAAGAACCTAATAGATACATTATTGAATTTTGACATCATCAAAAGTTGGAAAATTGATGAAAAAAAATAGTTAAGTTAATAATTAACAAACAATATATTCAACACTTAAATTGTAATTATAAGAAAATGTTTAACTTAGTTAAAAAATTATTAATTATTTATGTTTAATTACCACTTAGGCAGGGCTGGAAGTAGTTACTTACAAGTTACTTATTTTGGTACATTATATTTTTGTTAAATGATTTCCAATTGTTTCAAATTACTTGTACAAGTAATTTGAATTTTGAAACTCAATATTTTTAAATGACCTTATACTGTCATAAACGGATTTTACACCTCATTATAATAACATACTTGATGTTATGTAGTGTGTACTATCAGTAACATATAATTGTTCTACAATAATATTTAATAATATTAACTATAAAGTTATTATTATTATTTATCCACTGTGTTTGGCACTGAATAATAAGTACTCATACTCTACGACACAAGGTTCTTCTGCAGTGTAGAGTAACTTCTAGTAATATTTCCCACATTTTGTATACTATTATATTTTTTTGTTAATATAAATAAAAAAAAATAAGTAAGAATCAGATACAATACAAATATATGTAAATAATATTGAAATTTAAGTTTGAGTTGACTAAGTTAGGATTTAGGTATTTAATGTAGGTAGGTAGATAAATAATACAACAATGATTATGGTAAACACTGTATTTTTTTTTGTTTTTTATATCATTGGTACTTTGACATAATTTTTTACAATAACTATTACAACTTTAACTACAATTTGACAATTTGCGAAAAGTAACTAGTTAAGTTAAAAAGTTAAAATTAAATTAACTTTAACTTTTTAACTCGTTAAACATATTAACAAATTTTATATACAAAAGGCTGTACAGATACATTTTACATATTTACAAATAATATACAGATAATTACATTATACATATTAATACATTTTATATACAAAAGGCTGTACAGATACATTACACTATACATATTTACAAATAATTACATCCCACAATAAAAACAACTTTTTTTATTCTATGTGCCAGTCTTCAAAATTTAGAGAACTTAGAAACAAAAGCTGTTGCAACTTTTCCCCCTTTAATCGGTTTCTTTTTTCGGTCATTATATTTCCCGCTTTTGAAAACAATCTTTCCGAAGGGACAGAAGTTGCTACTAAAGACAAATATGGTTGTACAATTTTTTTTTTAAGAGAGGGAACATATTGCCATTTATATCCCAATATTTAAGTATGTCATCACCTAACAGTATTGTGGGCTGGCTTATATAATGCTTAAGTTCAGTTGGCATTCGCTCTTCAGACTGTTCTAAACTTTGTGATGCAGCTTTTTTTGAAACTAGATCATTGTGAACTGACCACAAACTATCACTGCGTTCACCATCATCATCACTAGAGCCTTGGTTTGAGGAGTTAGGTTCTTCACAATTACGTTTTATTTTATCAATTTTATTTTTTATAAATTTAATAGCTCTTGAACTAGACATTGGGTTATTCAAATAAATAGTTTTGAACCGGGGATCTAATATAGTGGCAACACTAAGGAGACTTCTCTCCTCCATCCTACCAAACCTTTTATCTAGATTTTCTAACATTGCCTTTTTTAAGGATAAAGCAGTTGGATGGGTTAGATCAATATACTCAGTCTTTTTAATAAGACAATTAATTAAGGGTATCACCGTGCTGCCAGTTACATATTTTTGACCACATAATTCTCTTGTCGCCACTTCCATCGGCCTTAACACTAACAACATTTCCTTTGCTACATCAATTTCATCAGCTGACAACATTTCGGGGCCCCGGCGAATATTGATTAATACAGAAGCAATATGGTTGGAACATAAAATAAATCTATCTATCATAAAAAAAATGGAGTTCCAACGTGTTGGTACCGATTGTTTTAGTTTATGATCGCACAATTTTCGAAGTTCATCAGAAGCCGCTACAGATTGCTTGAAATAAGTTACAATAGCCTTAATTTTGTTGATGATATTATGTACATCTGCAAGATTAACCAATGCCCTTTCGGATACCAAATTCAGAGTGTGGGCAAAACATGGTAAATGTTTTTCTTGGCCAAAAGTTTTTTTAACAGCAGATAATATATTAGCACCATTATCGGTGACGACGGTGAATATCTGGCTTTTTGTTATACCCCACTGAAGAAGAAGATGCTCAAACCAAGCGGATATATTGTCAGATATATGGCTGGCAGAAAGCTCTAACACACCAAGTGTCACACTCTCAAGAGCAACTTTGTTTAAACTTAAAAAATGTACCGTCATGCCCAAAACACTTCTTGTGTTAAGAATGTCTGTCCAAATATCCGACGTTAAGGTTAAATGCTCTACAAGACTCAGCTTAGATTTAACTAATGCGGATAAAACCTCATATTTACTTTTGATGTGCTTTGTTATAGTTTGCTTGGATGGAACTTTGTACATAGGCACTGTTTTCTGCATGAAGAACCGGAATCCTGGTTTTTCTGTTATAGACAACGGCAGATTATCCTTCGCTACCATGTACACAAGCGCATCCGTGATAGCTCGTATCTTATATCCTCCTTCTAAAATAATTTAGACAATTTATTATAATTTTATAGTTATGAATTAAAAAATTTACTCTTACTATCATAAGATTTGATGTCCGAAAAAGACTCGTGCATTGTTCTCTGCCTGAAGCTCACTGACTGTGGAGTACTTGATGTTGATGACGATGTTGTTGGTATAGATCCACTAGTAAATGATACCACGGAATCGTTGCCTTGTGTCTGTTGAGTCTATAATAAAAAAAAAATTGGTTTTAAGCACATTATTAGTAATTTAGCATCTTAGTATCTTACCTTATTTACAATGGTCTTAGCTAACTCAGCAAAATCATTGTCACCAGGATCATCAGGATCGTCAACATCTTCATGTTGTGGTCGAGAGTAACTTGTAGATGCAGTTGACATCATTGAATTCCTCGAACTAGTTGATGCCACTGATTGAGTTGAAGAAACAGATGTTCGACGAACCTCTGTCTTACTGACAAAAGCCTTGTCTAAATTAATAGAAGCATGATTTCGCTTCATGTGGTTGCGAATATTGGTTGTGTTACCACATGGCTTGACTGGAGCCTCACACAGTTTGCATTTAACAACTCCCAAATCAGATGTTTTTTCAAAAAAGGTCCAAATTGAACTTCGAGATTTTGACGACATTTCGACGTGTACAAACTACAAGTGTTTTATTTTATATAATTACCAATCAAAAAAATAAAAACTGTATACCACGCGCGAACTGCAAAATGTCGGAGGAGGCGGAGGTACGAACTACACGTCTACACTCTTAAAGAACGAAAAACGGAAAGAAAGACGATCACGAATAATAAGAACGCTTCACGATTCACGAATGAAACGCACGTCGCACAGTTCAGTGTTCACACTTTCACAGAGTAATAATTATTAATTAATAATGCAGGGTGGCCAATATCTCGGTCCAAATATTAACGCACCGTTCATGGCACCCAGTCAGCAGAAGCCAGAAAGGCCAGTAAAGATAAACGCGGAAAAAAAATTGCCGATTCTTATCAAATCGAATCGAATCGAATCGGTCCGTCCAAGAATCGATTCAAAAAATCGATTTATCGATATAAAAAAATCGATTCTTTGCAGAATCGATTTTTTTAGGACATCACTACTATGACCATTTGCTACTTGAAATATTAGATTCCCGTTTAAATCGTGGTTTACCTATTAGAGATTAGTTATAATCTACTTTTTAATAATTTTACGTAAAATATTATTATTTGTTATTATAATTACGTATTTATGTCCATGACAAAAAAAAGTGATTTTAAATTGTACAAACCTGTTTAAATTCTACATACTTATTGTTCCTATTTCCAATACCTACCATATGTAATAAAAATAAATCCATTTGACAAGTATAGTCATAATAATTAATTATAATACATTATCTGGTAAATTATAATTGTAAAATCCCAAAAATAGTTTTACGATAACGATACGACACGCAACTTCGAAGAAGCGACGTAGTACGCTATACTTGATGGACGGGGCGGAAGTGGCGGTATATATATAGAACCATACTCACACTAATAATCATTTACGACTAAAGGTCGATTCGCACTATACGGAACGTCAACGTCACGTCACCGATCGGCAACGTCACGTCAAAATATCTTATTATGTATTTAAGGTCGATTCACACTATAAGTAACGTCAACGTCACGTCACAGACCGGCAACGTCACGTCAAAATATCTTCCCATGTATTTATATCGCCATGTTCACATACACCGGCAACATTATGGAACGTCAACGTCACGGAACGGCAAAGTTTATCGAAAACTATATTATGACGTGACGCAACCGGTCCGTTCTTGTCCGATCGGATAGTGTGAATGTGAAAACTGAACGTTTCCGTCAAATTTAAGTTAATTTAAATAATAATATTTAAGTTGTTTTTCATTATTTTTTCATGGATGATGAAATTTTAATAGAAAAAGTTCGTCAATATGATGAATTTTACAATATGGCTCATAAAAAGTATTGTGATAATCATCATAAAGATGTAGTATGGGCAAAAATTGGAAAAGAATTGAATACAACAGGTATGTGCAACTTCATAATTTTATTATTTTATTTTATTATTTCCACTAGTGATAATAATACAGTTTTTTGTTTTAAATTTTAATATAAAATAATAATAAATAATAATAATATTATAATTATTGTACAAATTTGTCTCTTTGCCATGCCACTGATCCAATATCACTATTAAAAAAAGTTTTGTAAGTTTCACGTACATTAAATGCAAACAATTCTGCATTTCCTCCTTGCATTGGTAGATTTGACCAATTGGGTTCGCCTTCGATAGGGTCTAAATTTTGTGTCATCGGTATATTATCCTTGATATAGTTATGTAAAATACATGTTGTCAATATTACTTTATCTACGTTTTCGGGGAATAAATTTATACTTCTAAAATAAATTCTAAATTTTTGTACCAAATTTCCAAAAGCATTTTCTGACACACGACGAGCTCGAGACAGTCTATAGTTGAATACTTGTTTTTCTACGTCCCCATTTATCTTTTTTCCTGGATATGGTCTAAGCAAATAAGGTTTTAATGGAAATGCCCCGTCTCCAACAATCACAAAAGGCGCTGGAGTTTGAGTTCCAGGAAGATTTCTATCTTTAGGTACGTTTAATTTATTCTTCTCTAGAGATTTTCCAAAACTAGAATTGGCAAAAATTCCACCATCACTATTTTTCCCATAAGAGCCTACATCTATGGCAATGAATTTATAATTCGCATCTACTAGAGCCATCAACACAATTGAAAATATCCGTTTATAATTGTAAAATTGTGAACCACTATTAGGTGGGGCGAAAATGTTCACATGTTTGCCGTCTATTGCTCCCAAACAATTTGGAAAATTCCATATATTCCAGAAATCATCTGCAATTTTTTCCCAGTCTTTTTCTTTTGGTGGTGGCATTACTTCAACTAATAACTTATCTATAATGGCTACACACACATCCTTCACTATATTATGAACCGTAGAATGTCCCAAGCGAAAACTGAATGCAATGGTTTGAAATGAGTCACCAGTTGCTAAGAATCTAAAAATTAAATATGTAATTTCACTTATAAATTTTATATCGAACGGCGTGATTTTTTATAACGATTATTAATTGATAATATGAAATACGAAAAATACGAAAAACAAAAAACATTTTTTTTAATCATTTCTTCAACCTAACCTCGAGTATAATGACATAATATAGAACCGTTATAATTATTATATTTCATTATTTCATTAAAAAAATATATAATATATATTTTATATTCTCAATGAAATGATGAATGTATTGATTTTACAATGATGAGTTTTTTTTGTTTTTTCTTTTTGTGTCTGGGTACAGCATAACTTGTCAAAATAATGCTTCAAACGATTTTTAATATTTGTTATAATTCAAAAAGTATAAGTAGTAGAGACTTTAAATTTTAACAGCTATTTAGATTGGCATTTTATTCACATAATTTAATTTTCAAAATGTTTTGCTTATTTTAATACTATTTATAGGAATTTGAAATATTCGTTTTTATTTAGTTTTTTATTTTATAAATATCAATAAAAAATTTTTGGCGGAATCAAAATGCTTAAAAATTTAATACAAAGTTCCTCATAAGTTATTCTATTATATTATTAAGTATTATACTATTATATTCACAGGGAAAATATGTAAAATTCGATGGATCTCACTCAGAGATCAACTTAGGAAGGCAATAAAAAAGAAAAAAACAACAAGTGGACAAGCAGCTGACAAACAAAAAAAATGGAAGTATGAGGACTGCATGTCTTTTGTAATACCATTTTTTAAAGAACGAGAAACGTTTTCTAACATAGTATCTCCGGAAAGTGATAGCGAAGAGTCAAATGACGAAGAAATGTCCAGTAATAATGACAAAAATATAAATAAAGATGTTCTAAGTGAGAATGAAGAAAGTGAACAAGAAACTACGTTAAAACGTAATAAAGTTATGGGGTCGGTATCACAAAAAACAAAATCTCCAAAAAAAATGAAAATGCCAGCATCATATTATTCTAATGCAAAAAAAAAAAATAAACCACAAACAGCATCATCTGTTTTAATGCAATATTTATTAGATGAACCAAAGGCAACATCTCGTGAGCATCCAATCGACATATTTTTCCAAGGGCTGGCAGCTACAGTCAAAACATTTTCACCAGAATACCAACACATGGCAAAAACCAAAATGTTTGCAATATTGTCTGAATTAGAGTGGGCACAATTGCTAAATAAAACAGCAAATCATCAAATCCCA
The DNA here is from genome assembly GCF_002803265.2 of Melanaphis sacchari. Classification (NCBI taxonomy): domain Eukaryota; kingdom Metazoa; phylum Arthropoda; class Insecta; order Hemiptera; family Aphididae; genus Melanaphis; species Melanaphis sacchari. Next base: position 7,050 of record NW_020271234.1, on the reverse strand, counting down.
CTATCAATATATCCTTCAACATCATACATTTGCTCTAACACTGAAATGGCACCATCACAAAACAACATTCAATACGTCCAAACACCAACACCATCTCCTGTTTTAAGACCATCGTCATCATCAACAACATCATCTACCCAACATTTTTATGAAAACTTTGATCCTACAAATATACAATATAATATATAAAGTTAAACAATAAAATATCTATTAATAATGTTTTGTTAAAATACTAAATCACGTAAGGTGTTATAATAATAGTAAAATATAATTTTGAAAGTAAATAAACAAGTAATAAGTTTAAAATATTGTTTTATTTTATAAACGTGTATTATTATTATATTCACCTTAAGCACACCATTAACTTTTCCTTAGCACTTATAGCTTCTAGAAATGTTGTATTTTTTTTGGTAATCTGTTGATCGATTTTAGATAATAAAACATAAAATTGATGTTGTGACATTCTAAAATATTTGTAAAATGAAGTTTCTTCATCTTGTAAATCATTGAACAATGTATGATATTCCCCAAATTGCTTTCTCTTAATTAACATTTCTCGAACCCATGTTGTTCTACGTTTTTGGTGACTATTCTCTTCCTCCTCATCCAAAATAATTGCAATTATCGCTAACGTTTTTTTATTAAATTTTGGCATAATGATATAGTAATTATATTAGTATATGATCACAAAAAAAAAATAGTTCGTACATAGATCCACTTCTGTAAACTCAACCTAACTGCAATAATTCCTAAAATTTGACATTGACGTAATGACGTTTGACGTTAATGTGAATGTATAACAAATTTTACGTGACGTTGCCGGTCTGTGACGTGACGTTGACGTTACTTATAGTGTGAATCGACCTTTATACCGCAATGTTCACATACACCGGCAACATTACGTAACGTCAACATCACGGAACGGCAACGTTTATCGAAAACTATATTTTGACGTGACGTAACCGGTCCGTTCTTGTCCTTACGGATAGTATGAATGTCAACACGGAACGTTTCCGTCAACAATTTAAATAAACTATATTTTGAATGTGTAAGCTCGTTAACTAAAAATTATAATTTTTGAATATTTAAATACAAAAATATAGACATATAAAGTAAGTAAACAATATTTATTTAATTCTCCAATTTACAGTAGAAAATGAAATAACATATTAATAGTTTAAACATTAAATAGTCATGAACGATGAGATGTTGATTGAGGAAGTACGCCAATATCAAGAACTGTATGATATGACGCATAAAAAATATAGCGACAACATTCACAAAGATAATATCTGGAGAAAAATTGGTAGTGAATTGAAAATAACAGGTACCTAGATATAAACTTAATTTAACTAATATTACTTATTATTAGGTACTTAATATTACTTTTACAGCTTTTATTTTTTAATTTTACATAAACTTATCTCTCTGCCATGGTAATGATCCATTTTCAGAGTTAAAAAAAGTTTTATAGGTTTCACGCACATTAAAAGCAGTAGTGAGGGCATTTCCACCTTGTCTATGTATACGTCCCCAATTAGGTTCACATTCTGGTGGGTCTAAATGTTGGGTAATTAAAATATTATCTTTGATATAATTATGCAAAATACAAGTAGTTAATATAATATTGTCAACATTTTCGGGTAAAGATTTTATATTTCTAAAAAAGATTCGAAATTTTTGCACCAAGTTTCCGAATGCGTTTTCGGATACGCGCCTAGCTCTTGACAATCTATAATTGAATACTTGTTTCTGTATATCACCATTAATTTTAGAACCAGGATAAGGTCTTAATAGATAGGTTTTTAGGGGAAATGCCTCATCCGCCACAATGACATATGGCACTGGACATTGAGTTCCGGGGAGATTTTTATCTTTTGGAACATGTAGTTTATTTTGTTCCAACGCTTTTCCTAAATTTGAATTGGCAAATATTCCACCATCACTATTCTTACCGTAGGATCCTACATCTACAGCAATGAATTTATAATTTGCGTCAACCAAAGCTAACAAATTAATAGAAAAAGTTTTCTTATAATTGAAATATTGGGAACCACTGTTCGGAGGAGCAAAAATTTCCACGTGTTTCCCATTTAATGCTCCTAAGCAATTAGGAAAGTTCCACATTTTCCAGAAGTCATCAGCAATTTTTTCCCAATCTTTTTCCTTTGGTTGCGGCATCACTTCAGCTAACAATTCGTCTACTATAGCTTTGCATACTTCTTTAACAATGTAATGAACAGTCGAATGCCCCAGCCGATAACTGAATGATATAGTTTGAAACGAATCACCAGTCGCTAAAAACCTAAATAATTAATTTTACATAACTGTTAAACTGTTCGGACAATATAATAAATTTAAATTTAAATTAACAAAAATGTTTTAATTTATAAGTTATTTTTATTCAAGTAATTACCAAACATGCGTTAAAAGTATTAAACCGTATACGAATAACCAAAATATTAGATTCTGAACAGAGCGATTTATCTTGAATCGATTTTATTATTTTGTTATAATTCAAAGACGAATAACCGTAGATACCTACCTGCAGTTTTTACCAAATGTTTATATTACGATTTTCTATTCATAATTAAATATTCAAAATATTTCGACACGTTTTGAGCTATTTATATATACATTTCAAATACAAATTTTAGATTCTGAGTGAAACGATGAATGTATTGATTTCACAATGATGTGTATTTTTTTTTATTTTTAAATTTTAAATTTTAAATTTTTTTATTTTTGTGTCTGTCATCACGTTTTAGGACAGTAAAAATGCTTAGATTTTCTTCAACAGTATCTCTTATGATAGGAAAGTGAATCTAGTTGGTGCTTCAGGAGGTCAACTTACATCCACTTATCAACCTTTTTTTTCTATAATATTGTCAATAACAAATTTTTTGTTAGCCAAAAGTCTTTGAAAATTAAATACAAGGTGCTTCGTAAAATTTTATAATCACAGTTTAAAAAAAATTGAGATACATAGGCACGATTTTTTTTAAAAATTCATACATTTTTTAGTTTCTATAGCTAAGGATTGAAACTTTAAAACACTTTTTGTTATAACCAAATTTTATATTTTTAATAGGCCCAGCGTGCAAGAATAGATGGATCTCATTACGTGACCAGCTGAGAAAAGCAATGAGAAAAAATATTACAAAAAGTGGACAAGCCGCTGAACTTTAAAAGAAGTGGAAGTATGAAGATTCAATGTCATTTGTAATTCCATTTTTTAAAGAAAGAGAAACATAAACCAACATAGCAGAACCTGATAGCTTGAGTGATGGATCGAATGATGAACACGAAGGTATGGAGAGCGTTGTTATTACTGGGGATACTTCAGAACAAAATTCTAATAACAACATAAATCAGAAATCTACAGCATCTCCAAAAAAAAGTTCATCTAGGTATTTGCTAAACAAAAGAAAATTTGAAAAAACAGAGACAGCTTCATCTGTACTAATGAAATATTTAGTAGAAAGTGATAAGCAAGAAACAAAAGCCACTGCTAATGATCATCCAATAGACATATTTTTCAATAGTCTAGCCGCTACTGTAAAAACTTTTTCACCCGAGTACCAGCATATGGCAAAGTCAAAACTTTTCAATGTTGAATCCGAACTAGAGTGGGCACATTTACAAAGTAAGAATACAAATTACCAAGTGCCAACATCAATGAATTTTCCAGCTCCAGACAACAGGTCAAATATACACCCAATACCATTTATTCAAACTCAAAACATCCAACAAGCAGTCCATCCACAACAACAAATTTATGAAATTTCACGTGCGTCAAACTCATCTACTCTAAATGATTCATTTATGTTTAGTCACAACACCTTTACCTGTAAGTTCCGGAAGGTCATCTGCACAATCTTATTTTGAAAATTTTCAGCCAAATTAACTTTTAACACAGTTAAAGTAATAAGTTTATTAATAATAATATTAACTAGTTTGTTTAAATACAAAAAATACAAAATATAAAATACTAATTTTTTTATTTCTTACCTTAAGCAGACCATTAGTTTTTCCTTGGGACTAATAGCTTCTCGGAATGTAGTGTTTTGGTTTTGAATTTTAGTTTGAATTTTAGTTAAAAGTTCATAAAATTGACTTTGTGACATCCTAAAATATTTATAGAAAGAAATTTCTTCATCTTCTAATTCTTTAAATAATGTGTGAAATTCTCCTACGAATTTCCTCGCAGTAAACATTTTTCGTACCCACGTTTTCTTAGTACGATTAAATTTTTTTTCTTCGTCGTCCAAAATTAAGGCAATCATTGCTAATTGTTTTTTAGTGAACTTCAGCATGATACAAATACGAATATTTAATAAAAAAAAAAAATGAATTTAAAACACAGAATGTACTAGACCTAGTTTAACCTAACAGAATTCTGGACTGGATGGACTGATGGCTTTTCCGTGACGTTACCGATAATGCGAATGTATTCTATTTTTGACGTGACGTTGCCGATCGGTGACGTGACGTTGACGTTCCGTATAGTGCGAATCAACCTTAACACAAAGATTACGGACGGCGACAACAAGATAAGAAATTGCCTAAATTTTTTCCCCTTAAATAATAACCACTAAGAGCCGCCTTAAGGGTCTATAAATTAAATCTTGTTATGTACTAATAAAATTTGATGGGTTAAGAAAAAAAATGGTTTAGGAACTTGGACCGGTCTATGCGGACAGCCCGGTAGCATATAAGCATTCTGGGGTCCGCTTCGGCACCTGTGTTCAACTATGCAATCCCGTTGGTCAATTTTAAATTCCTGCCAAATTTATTATCACAAAGATATTATTTTAATCATAGACTTATAATATATTATTTGAAGTATTAAGGGCCAGTATTACAATACATGATTATATCTTCGGTTACCTGATCGTCTGTTTACGCCTCGGTTATCAATTTAACCGCGGTTTTGTCTTTTACGGTCCGTTATCAGAAAAGTAGTATTACAATACCCCGTCAGAGTTCGATTCGGTAATCCACTGTTTTAACCACCACTATCATTAAAAAAAGTTTAAACTGTTATCAGTGTTATCCAGATATCACTGCGTGTCATAAGCTCATAACTAGTTTTATTTTAAATTTTAACTTATAGTTAAAATTTATAAAATAGGTAATTTTATAATTAGTGAACGTGTAATTAATATACGACATAGATAAAAAACCATCAAAAAGTAAAAACTTTAGTTTTGCTGAGGAAGAAGAACTGATGAATTTAATTTCGAAACACTGGTCTGTTATTCAGTGTAAGACTACCGACCACGTGAATAATATGTAAGTTTCTTTTGTTTCTTTATAATATTTAATAATTATCACGTTTTTTTTACTTACTGGTCCAAATATTACATTACAGGAAAAAGAAAGAACACTGGGCAAAAATAGAATCCGAGTTCAACGCAGTTATTACAGATCAATTTAGACCAGCGAGTGTCTTGAAATGCAAATTTGAAAATATATGTAGACGAGCTCAGAAAAAAAAGTGTAAAATGGAAAGCAACTTTCAAGCACTGGAGGTGGTAAAGCTGTTTTGACAGATTTTGGTTTTGTTGATGAACGTGTATTGGCTCTTTTGGGTACAAGAGCATCAGGATTGGCTTCCAACTGGTATGACGATGAAGGTAATAAATACTTAGATTTAAAAATTAATTTAGATTAATTGAGATTTAAACAGGCCAGAGTAATATTTAGATTTAATAGTTTTATTAATTAACTTTTATTATTTATGTATTATATATAGGTATTAATAATGTACATTTTTAAATAAAATAAAAAATATTTTTACGTTGGCCATAGGAGGGGAAAATGCAATTTTAAAATATTAATACAAATTTCTCATTCAATAATGTTCTTAAGACTTTGAAATTCAAACCAAGTATAAGTGAACTTATGAAGTATTGACAGTTAAATTTTCATTTTTTTCAATGACCATTTAATATAGAATAAATAAATATCAGTAGAAAGAAAATTCTTAAGGTGGCCATAGGTGGCAACTCCACCTCCTACTAATTTATTATTTCATGAATTTAATATAGGTACTCAGTTTGTAATTTAAATTTTAAAAATATTTTAAACGTTGAGGGTAGTGTCTGGTAGCAAATAGAATCTAGTAGCTATTTCTGATTAGTCAAAGTTAAAAAATGTGACGTATTACAATTAATTACAATTAATGTATTTTATGATATTCATTTTAGTGATAGTTTCTAACACTAATCAAATTGAAATAGATGGAGTAGATGAATATCAAGTAGAAGTAGTGAGATGTGATTATGATCAAGACAGTACATTCCAAGAGCAGACTTCAGATAGTTGTATTCAAAATGAGTCCATTGAACCAGGTAAAGATTTATTTTGTACTTTGTTTATATTTTTACTATACATTTGTTTATAACTAGCTTATTAGATACATTTTTCGTTTACTACTTTTATCAGGAATGTCTTGGGCAAAATATACACCTGGAATGCTAAGGCAGCCAAAATCCGCTCCATTATCGTTTGAAAAAACATCCCCAAATGACAATGTTGAACTTTCTAAATCAGGTAATTATTGAAAAATGTGTTTATGTAATTTTAAAATTATCTCATTGTTCAAATAAATTGTACGAATTATTAATGATTTTAGGCCCGACAAAGAGAAAGAGGCTCTTTCAAGACAAGTTGTCAAAATGGGCACAGGAAAAAGCTTCACTGACAGAGCAGGAATCAAACTTACAAAGCGAAGAAGCAGAATTTAAAAGAGAAATATGGAAGCTGAAAATAAATCGAGAACAGGAATTATTTCAAGAAGTAAAAGATAGGATAAAATTTCAAGTAGAAAAACATGCATCAGAAATGGAACTACTTGCATTGCAAAAATCCAGTATAAAATTAAAATTCAGTGATTTGTAGTGGACTTTTTTTTTTGATGATTTTGAATATTATTTTATATTATTCAGTACTTGTTAATTGTTAAATACTATATTGTTATTTTTATTACTCGTTAAATATTTGTACTTACATTTATCATTTTGATATTTTTCTTCCACTAAGGAA
>NW_020271233.1:17230-17982 GCF_002803265.2 Melanaphis sacchari | reverse complement strand
CAAATTACGTATTGCTTAATGACCCGATAACAGTGTTATTATAAGTCATATAACACTCATAATTGATTACGTATATTCATTGGGATTAATAAATACAATAAAATATTTTATATGTATAGGTTTGATGGATATTTTAATATTTAAAATTTAAAACTTTCATAAAATTTCAGGGTGGGCCAGTGGACGGGCCAGGGACTTTTGAGGGAGGGCAATGGCCCACCCGTGCCCGCCCTTGGCGCCGCCACTGCCTACTTGGTACATGCAACATACGGCATTTTAAATAGACATATGCAATTAGCCCGAAACACGTGGATTCACGTGCGAGAAACACAAAAGTCTGCGTGGTGTGTTGAGTCTTTTGTATTTTTTTTTTGAATTGAGAACCTCTTGCGTAATACGAGTAATAGCCAATTCGGATACGTGCCACACGAGTTCGTATACCACTCTCGCGGTTTGTATGACGCGTGAGAGTAGTGCACGGGGTCAAGTCACCATTACTATGCGACGGTATTGCATTATAGAGCAATGATCGGTGTGTGTGTACATTTGTTGCGTCCCTTGTGTCAACGTCGATTTATATATCAACGTAGAAAACGAAATACTAATGTTTGCAAGTTAAATAATTAAGTCTTTATTTTAATACAATTAACTCGTACAAGAATACAATTTTATAAGCGTAAGATGGAGTGAGCGGTGTTACGACCAAACTCTGAAATACTAATAGACGAGACCGTGAGTGGTGTTACGACCTA
>NW_020271233.1:0-17220 GCF_002803265.2 Melanaphis sacchari | reverse complement strand
ATTCTAAGAAGTCCAGGATGTGTGATCAAGTCTTAATTGTTTTATTAAATAATACGATGTTCAGATGTTCACCCTAACCGTCCGGTACTACACTGTTTGAATACATTATCTTAATCGGTATACGCGTCACCTCTCCGTATAATATGTGTTGAAATAATATAATATAACACGGTACGTAACACATTTATTTGCCAATAGGATTTTGTCCGTTGACGTCCAAAGTGTGATATGTGCGGTGTTATATCGTATGATCTACACTGCAGAATTTATTATGGTAAAACATGATATAACGGTTAGTGGCAGATTTAACAATTTGCCACCCCTGTGCCAAATAAAAAATGATTACCCTTATCAAAAAAAAAAAAAAAAAACAACCTCTATACAGTAAAATTTCCTTATATAATAACTTTTTTCTATAAATTATGTAATTCTTTTTTCATTTAACTGAAGTTTAATAAATAACGTTTTAATATAAATATAATATTTTATCTTAAATTTTATTTGCTAAAAATGTATATGTAGGTACAAGAAAAAAATAAAAATATTATAAATAATTATTAGCCCAAATTATTATTTTTTTTCAATTTTTTATAAATTGTTGTTGCTATGTTCTATAAATGCACTCAAATAAACATAAATATATATATATATATATATTATTTTTTTGAAACTCAGTTTTTAAGATACTTGCTGTGTCCATATGGCAACATTGGGCACTTATCCTACCTATTTTGTAACTATTATAAATAAACAGCAAACACAATAAAATATAAACATTATCTATTTATTTTACAATAATTTTTTATTAATTAGCAAATATATATTGAGTAAAAACAAAAAAGAAAATATTTCCTTATAGGTACAGCTTGTACAAAAAAAAAAAAAATTAAAAATGCAAATCATTGAGAATGAAAAGGCTTAAAAGAATTGATACATAATCCAACTGAACATTTTGAACACATTGTTCGTACAATTAATTTGCAATTCTTACCAGCGCATCTTCTTTTTTTTTCTTCCATATTTTATACACAGTGATTAGTTTTATCAAACCGTAATGTATCTGATATACGAGAGTCCGACGAACAAAATGATTTAGATATGCGTCCTAGTCATGCGGGAGTATTTTTGTATCTTTCTAAATAAACATTTACTACTTCTCTTCTAAATTCAAGTTGAGATATTTTTGGTCTCCCTGTTTTTATTGTATAAAATCCAACTGTTTTGCATTGCTACATCAAACATCAATGTTACTAGAGGCCAATACCATTTTTTTCACGAACTCCAATGCGGTAACATCCAATATTTTGATTCATTTAATCGGTACCTCTCATGTATGTATTGTACTTTGCAATTAAATTTGGTCTTTGAACCAAAATATTTGTTTTTTTTTTTGTTGAGAATATCGTTAGACGTGACTTATCTCTTTAGTACCACATGACGTGGATATCATTGTTACGACAGCGTTGTCCATCCATCGAACATACAATAAATCATCATTTTTATCCATGGCTGTTTCAAAGACCCGCATTATTTTTTTGCAAATAATTTTTTACTTTGTAAAGGACAGTCTTTTTGAATTATATTTTCACGAAACGTACCTATTGCTGAATATCGACAATATTTTAAAAACAAATGAAGATTTTTACCAGAAAATAAATTGTCCATGTATAGAGAGTAATTCAATTGCCTCTTTTCTGCGGGAATTTCATCTATAAGAACTAATAACGGACTTGCAGCTTTACCGAATAATTGTTCGTAGACAGTGTTAACTTTAGGGCTTTCGACTTGATAAAGTTCAAAATTTACTAAGTACCCATCTTTTGTGTTCAGACAGCATACTTTATATCCAAATCTAATCGGTTTCCCACGAATGAACTGCTTGCAACTATGTCGCCCAAAATATTTGACCATACTTTCATCGTAGGAAAGATGCTGTTCGGAAATAAAATTTTGAATACATTTTTTTTTTTGCATTTCCATCACTGGGCGTATTTTCCATGCTTTATCATTTTGATTGATATCAATATTATTAGCAAGATGCAAAAATCGATAAATCTGCAAAAACCTATTTCGTCTCATTGATTTAGATACAGCAACATTTTTCATATCATTTTTTGAATCCCAATAATGACGTTTCGAAGGCAAATTATTATATCCACTAACAAATAATATCGCAATAAAACAACGAATTTCTTATGCTGTTATGTTTGGATCCGGACAATTTAAAAATAATGCATACTGTCTAGTTTCTACAACTAAATGTTCAATAATTTCGGTATCAATGAAGTTTTCAAAAATGTCGGTAGCGGACATACTTTTATACCTGGAGTAATCTGGTTCGGGAAATGAAGCGGGTCTTTCAATGTCAAAATCTGCCCCTTTTTCCCAGCGAGGTATTTGTTTTGATTTTTTCCTAGCCTCTAATTATTTTTAATATTTTTCAGGTGTTAAAACCAATGTTTCAACAGAATGTATGTTGTCGGTTCTATGACTTGAAATTGAAGTAGAAGAAATTTCTATAGGTTGAACTAGTTCGTTACAAAAGTTACCTATTCTTTCATTGTTTCCTAATCGAATTTCAGCGTTTGCCGTCAATTGACGCGATGACAGATTATCAACCAAAGTATAAAAAAAGCGGGATTTATTAACAAAATAATATAGAAACGTCATTGTTCGAACTTGGATACATTTCCCACCATCAAACCGGCTATCAGTCCCCCTAAAGGTACGGTCTCCAAGGCGCGACACGTCGAGGCGACTAATGTTCGTAATCGGTCGCCGCGTCGAATGTGGTTTACTAAACGCGACTGCGACATGTCGCGAAAGTAAAATTATTGTTTTTGGTTAGTCAACAGTCATATTTTCAGTTCAGTTTCAAATCTGTTCAAGTGCGCAAGTATAATTTAAATTCATAAATTACAAACTATGGATAAATTAATTGTTAATAATAATAATATTTTAACTCTGCTATTGATGGATGAGGACGACGATGAGATTAGTTCATTTTCTTATTTGATGTCGAAAAAAAGAAAAACAACTGATGATATCTTTAAAAACCGTAAAACTGAAGGATGTTTTGAAATTTTAATCAATCGACATTTGATGAGCAATCAAGTTAAGTTTCTTGAATATTTCCGAATTAATTATGAATAATTCAATTTTTTATTATCTCTGGTGGAAGAAAAACTATATGTAGAACCTACCAATCGAGTTAAAAATCCAATATTGCCGGCAGAAAAATTAGCAGTGACATTAAGGTATTTATAATTTTTTTTTTATTTTTTGTATCGATATATCGAACTATCGAAGTAATAATTTTGAATTTTTTTCAATAGATATCTTGCCACTGGTGAGTCACTGAGATCATTATCATTTGCTTTTCGTATCAGTCACAACTATTTAAGCACAATAATAAAAAGCACACTAGCTGAATTGAGAATTAAATTGGTACCCATTTTTTTGCCCGATTCAAAAAATATAGATTTTACACAAAAATCAGCAGAATTTTCGTACAAGTGGAATTTCTCAAATTGCATTTTGACAATTGATGGGAAGCATGTCCTCATACGAAGTCCTAGTAATTTTGGGTCTTTATTTCATAATTATAAAGATTTTTATTCGATTGTACTTATGGCAATGGTGGACGCGAATTATAAATTTATTGTTGTTGACATTGGTTCCTTCGGAAAAGAAGGCGATAGTGGTATTTTCTTAAATTCAAATATGGGACAGAAAATTTTAAATGGGACATTTGGATTTCCAGAACAATGTCAACTTCCGGGATCAGATAAGGTAGCACCTTATGTAATCAGTCAGTGAAAATTTCGGATAAGGCACAGGAAGCTAATTTTCGTATCGCTCAATTGATAGCTCAAAAAAAAAATCTCATTTAATTTCCGAGAGTCTTATTATGCCAGCTTGTCGTATTATGGTAAAGACTATGTTAGGAGTCGAAGCAGAAAAAGAAATAATTAAAATACCATTATCTGATAGTAAAATTAGTCGTAGGATTATAAATATATCAGAGGATATTGAGGAACAGGTTATTGAAGTTATAAAAAGTGGAGAATTATTTGCCTTGCAAGTTGATGAATCAACAGACATAAGTGGGAAAGCTCAATTAATGGCATTTATTAGATTTATTGTAAATTCAAAAATAGTTGGTCAATTTTTTTGTTGTAAAGAATTATCTGGGACAACAACTGGTCGAGTTGTTTTTGATGTTATAAATAAATATTTTAAAAATTATGGTATATGGTGGACTTTTTGTGTAAGTATTTGTACAGATGGCGCCCCAATCAATGACAGGCTCTATTAAAGGTTTTATTACAATTGCCAAAAATCAAAATCCAATTATAAACACAACGCATTGTTTTTTACACAGGGAGGCATTAGTAGCAAAAAGTATTGTTAATGAATTACTTGATACTTGATCAAGTCGTAAAAATGGTGAATTTTACTAAAAGTAGACCTCAAAAAATTCGATTATTTTCTCAGTTATGTGAATTAATGGAATCTGACCACTACTATACATTGATTATTCATTCAAGAGGAAGAAGAACTTGCAGAATTAAAAAACGATCGCACTCATCAAATGAAATTTAATGAGCTCGAGCTAAGCCAATTTTGGATTTACACAAAAAAAGAATATCCGAACTTAACAAAATTGGCTCATTCCGTATTATTACCATTTTCGACATCATATTTGTGCGAGGTAGCTTTTTCTGCTTTGAAATTAAAAACAAAAAAAGGGAAAGATTAATTAATGTCGAAGAGGAGTTAAGAGTCGCCTTATCGAAGATTTCACCACAAATTGATACACTATGTAAGAAATATCAGTCACAAATTTCTCATTAAAATGCTGTTTTACATATGTTATATTTTCTTTGTTGTTTTATATATCGCTTGTTTGCTACAACATCGATATAACATGAAAAACATGATTTTACACAAAATTTATGTGAAAATTTTATTTACAATAAGATGATGATAAAATCATGTTTAATGTTTATATTGCTATAGAAATTTATTTTAATAGATGTGGAGTGTTGTCAGTAGCGGACTGGCCCGGTGTGCCACTATTCTATAGCACAGTGGGCCGGTACCAGCTTACTTATACGTTTTGGGTCACTAGCAAAGATATCTATAATTTGATATTTGTACTTTTTTTTTTATATTTTATAATAATATAATATAAATTATTATAATAATGGACGTTTTAAGCGCCGACGGTCGTTTCCCGTTAAATACTACACAATATAGTCGCATAGTACAAAATATTAAATTAATAATAAAGATATTAAAATTCAAAACAAATGAAAATATTCTGTTTCTGCGAACGTTATCGTCCTATCGGATATTATATCATAATTATTATATTCCAATATGCCATGGATAGCAACGTATTTACGTATCTATAAATAAATACAAAATATTGCAAGTTGTTTCTTGCAAAACATGTAGCGTGTGCGTACCGCGATGGCCGGTGTCGGTGTTTATTGGAATTAGGGAAGGTACTGCAACTGCCGGAACAATAAAATTACTAACTAAATTATTATTTGTATACTGTTCGGTCTGTTCGTTCCTTAGTTTTTAATTGTATTTCATTTATTTAATATTTTAAATCGTATTTACAATGGAAAAAAAAATTTTAAGGGTGGTGCAGAAAAAGCACGTTTAAAACGTGCAGCTTTATTAAAACAAGCTGCAGATAATCCCAAACAAATGAAATTATTTCATTTTTCTACGAATTTGTCGGTAAGTTCAAATTATTGTACTTAAATTATAAGGACTTAAATATTTAATAAATCCGTACTTAATTTGTTTAAATTATAAGGACTTAAATATTTAATAAATCCGTACTTAATTTGTTATTTATGTTTAAGTTGTGTGGTTGCATATTTTTCTTACAATTAATAATTTTAGTGTTGTTTTTTTTGTTCTAAATGATTTCCAAAAATCTTTAAACCTTTAAAACTTAGTAAGCCAGGTGCCCAGGTAAGTTAATATTGTAATACTTACATTATCTGGTACTGGTTAGTGGTTATTGGTAGACTACTGCTATGCTTTATTAGTTTCTTAACAATTTTAACAGGTTTAGAATACAGTACATTTTTTAATTACAAATAAGTAGTGCTATTTACTTTAGCTATAAGTAGAAATTGTGTTATTTATTTGTCACTATGTATAGTTCATATTTTGACAGTCAATATTTTTCATAATTAACTTTATTTTAAGCAATTAAATGCTGCTAATTATTATTATCTACTATTATTGCAAAATAAAATATAATAACATATTGATTTAAAATTAAGTATATTTCAACCTGCTATTATGCCTACTCGTGACTACCAGTGTAAACCTAATATTTAGTTGTAAGATTGTCTATAGTACATTTTTAATTTTTCTAATTATCAGACAGAAGATGGTAAAATTAATATATTTTCAAATACCAATACAAATAGTATTAATGACGAACAAGCAAGTACTATGAACAAGTTAATTTCAGTCAATACAACTACAAAGGAAACAAGTGTATCTGATATTACTGTTGTAAGAAATTATAAATACATTTAATACTTATCAATTTATCATACATTGTTTTAATTAAATATTTAATTGCATTCAGTAGAAGATAGTATATTAGTATATTAGCACAGATGAAACATGAAGTTAGTTTTATTTAATCTGTGATATAATTATTGACAACGGACAATCCTATTATAAGAACTTTTACTTATTGCTCATTTTAATTTTTTCATTTGATAGGTACCCATTAAATTTACATAGTAATTTTTTTTTTTTAGGAAAACAATGGTTATACCATAACATTTGATTTAAAATTTCCAAAAAATCCTAAAAATTTAACCTTGGCTCAAAAATTGGAGTTTGTTAATACAATTCACCCCTGTCAACCGAAGTCGATAGATAATGTAGCATGGTATCTTCATAGAATATATAATCGAACAGAACTCAAAGGTAATTTAATACCAAGGAAATGGTTAACTGTACAATGTGAAGGCAAAAATTATGTAAAAGCTGTTTATTGCACAATTTGTATGGTATTTAGTTCCTTAGCTAGTAACTTTTGTTCTGGTTGTACAAATTTCAAGAATATATATGCTACCATTGAAGCACATGAAAATAGTCAAGTCCATAGTTTAGCTGTGGAAGCATATATTCTAGCATCCAATAATTACAACATTGAATATTCTGTAAATAAAAATATGATGAACTTAAAAAAAAAAACAAGCACTTGAACGTATTCATGTTTTAGAGCAAGTTTTTGAAATTGTTAAGCTTTTGGGGAAACAAAATCTCCCTTATAGAGGTTCAGGTTCATCTGAATCTTTATATAATATTAACTGTGAGAATATTAACTATAATAGAGGAAACTTTTTAGAACTCTTAAAGTTTACAGCCAAGCGAGACTCAATTTTAAATGATTATTGGCTGTTGCAATTGAAAGTAGCAAAAAGCGCAAAGAAAATGTTTCTAATAATTCTAAAGGAAGAGGATCTTTATTAACAATGCAACTAACCATGCCAATTCGCAACCGTCTTGCATTGAGCAGTTTCCGCGAAACTTCTATTGAAAAAGACACCAGGGCCATTTGTGTGCCACCAAACCTTTTCCTGAGGCTGACCACTTTGATGGTGTCCCGCCCTGTGCTTACAGCATTCGCCAGCGCATGGTTAACTTCATCGGAACTAGTCCACTGGTCCAAGTCCTGAATTTCCACAAGGGCCCTCTGCTGGAGGGTTTTCACCTGGACGTCAGGTCCCGCTGACCTAGCGACCTCAGCGCGAACCGCTTCAATGTGTTCCTGGTCACCACGAACTTTTATGAGTAGGCCTCCAGTCTTGGCCTGACGTAAGCCCACAACACTGTCGCCCGTTATCGCCTGATTCACGCTCCCTCTTATCCTCTTAGCGAGCTCCGGAAATTGATCAGTACCAACGTTCACCAAAATAGCTGCCGGTCGCGCTCTGGCCCGCGATCGGTTGGCTGCGGGTTTGTCCGTCTTGTTCGTTTTCTCCTCTTTCGCACGAGTTATCTTGTTCTTCCCCTTCCTGACCACCTCTGTCCAGGAAGTGGTTGGAGAGCCCATAGACACACCGACATTCCCCGCCTTAAGAGCTTGTTCCGGGATCGACTTCTCAACGCCTCCTAGGTCCCACCAGCACGGAGACTGGGTTTCAGCCTCTGCCGTTGCAACCTTCCGCGCCACAGAGGACTCCGGTTGCACGTTAGGATCCATGGTAGTCTTCTTCGCAGTCTTCTCCTTCTTAACAAAATCGACCGTCGCGTTGAACGCCCTATTCACATGATCTCTGCCTTCACGGAGACCATGCACCACAGAAAGAAGCTCCTGGATCGCCATCTTGGCTGGCTCTGAGCCGAGCTTGTCCACGAGCGAGCCGAGTGCCGCAGATTTCGCGATCAGTAGCCTAAGGCCACCATCCTGGGTTCTCAGCTTCTTTCCCAGTGCATCCAGCGCTGTGTAGGCGTCGCCTGGCGCCGCTCGCTCTTCATTTCCGCCCGCAACATTCAGGTCAGCTCTAGTAATAGATAGAGTATCGGGGGCCTGGCTGGCCACCCCCGCACCCTCACGGTCGCAAGATGACGACCGTAGTGGGCCCGCTACGTTGGATCCGGCTTTGACCCCGGATCCACCCACTACTGCCGACCCCTGCGGTTCCGAGGCCCCTGGGGTGGTAACAATATTTCTGCTAGTGCTGTTTATATTGTGTTTACAGTTGTCTCTGCCATTTTAGCCCTACTGGCAGGGGGATTTATTTTCGGTGTTACCTTCACCTATGTCCGTTTGCAGGCGCTTGCAGGTGGACAAGCCTGTCCAACCAGTTAAGGTCAGACTCTATGGTTTGGTCTAAGTAAGACCGGGATCGCTTAGTAAGACTCAGTTAAGAGCCCGCAAACCTCCCCGCCACGTCAAGGTGGATCCCGTGGGGAGGAAATTCATAGGTACCTGCCATTTAGTAAACATGGATCAGTGGAACGGTTCACAACGCGCTATTGCCGTAAAGGCGTATTACAAAAATAGCGACAGTCTGACTGCCGCTCGTAGGGAATTCCGACGCCATTATAATTTGGAACGCAATGATCGTATTCCATCATGTAAAGCAATTAAAACTTGGGTTAATAACTTTAAGGGGACAAGTTCAGCTCTCAAAAAGAAACCACCGGGAGCTCAGCGAACTCAATAAACTCCTGAAAACATTGAAGCAGTTAGGACGTCATTTGAAAAAAGTCCACGATGTTCTGTAAGAAAACAAGCGGCAGCATTGGATCTCAGACGAACAACTGTCCGTCGAATTCTTCACAACGATTTGAACTTCCAACCTTACAAAATTCAAATTGTGCAAGAAGTGAAACCAACGGACTACATGGCAAGGCTTGAGTTCTGTGAAAAAATGAATGGCGACCCCACTTTTTTGACAGCCTGTTGATGTCGGACGAGGTCCATTTTCACATCAATGGATATGTAAACAAGCAAAATTGCAGGTATTGGGCATCTGAAAACCCTCGTGGTTTACATGAACGACCCTTACACAGTCCAAAAGTTACAGTATGGTGTAAACGCCTTATCAACGCATGGTGTAATTGGGCCTTACTTCTTTGAAGACGAAAAAGGGAATTCAACAACTGTAACATCAGCTCGATATGTTGCTATGCTTGAAAATTTTGTTGCAGAAAAGCTTGAAAATCTTCCTGGTCTTGTCAATCCGTGGTTTCAGCAAGTTGGAGCCACAGCTCATACTGCAAGACCATCAATGGCAGCCGTTCGACAGCTCTTTGGTAATTAAATCATCTCGCGGTTCGGCGACATTCAATGGCCCCCAAGGTCACTTGATTTGTCGGCATGTGACTTTTTCTTGTGGGACCATCTAAAAAACAAAGTGTACAACACTCAACCATCAACACTTCTTCAGTTGAAGAAAAGGATTCAAGAAGAAATTGCTTTAATTCACATGTATATGTTACAGAGAGTTATGCAAAACCTCCATACACGATTCCAGGAATGTATAAAGAGGAAAGGACACCATCTTACTGAGATTATTTTCCGAACTTGATATTTTAGTGTTTTGAACTTAAAATGGCATATTATGTACCCTATGTTTTTAATAATAAATATTTAAAAAAGTTTTTTAAACGTCTGTGAGAGCTATTTTAAATTTTTCCGTTTCTTAGACCCACCATGTATTTGTACTTTATCATGGTAGAGATTCGTTATAAAATATATAAATATTTGTTTTTCAACAAGATTTTAAAATCAAGGACATTATTTAATTAAAAATAATTATAATTGATAAATAATTTTAATGATAACACATTTTGCTGTGACTATGTGACTTAGATATGATGTTGGCAACATTTGTGTGATTGTATTGTTGAACAAAAATAATTTCACTGTTTAGGGATCACTTCTTAATCTATAAATAGTATTTGTTATATTTTTGAACCAATACGATTTTGTTTACACTTATTAGATTAAAGAGGTCATAGATGAACTTCCATGCAGCTTGGATTATACATGCATTGCATATCCCATATTGCATTGTATTTTGACTCGTGTTATTTTTGTCCATACCGTTGTCAGCCAACGTGTGGTTATTTATTATTTATTATAATATAATTTATATTATTTTATTATATAACTTTATAAAACGAACAAGACATTGAAAATCTTATTTATAACATTCCATATAACGATTTCCTTTTAACAAATAAAATTTCTGTTTTACATTTTCAACCACAGCAAATGAACTCGACAATGTAACATTTTTTGTTTGTAATTCTTTAATGACTTTAGTAAGAATTTCTAAATTACTTTTTATATAAGCCAAATCTGGTCTAAACCCGATTTTATAATGCACAGTTTTACTTTTTTAATGCTGTCTGCATTGTTCTCATCTAGACAACTTACTACATGACGAATTGTTCTAAAATGTTCACAATAATAAATTGCAGCATCTATCCAAGATCTCCAACGGGTAATAACTGGTTAAGGGGGTAATTTTACATAAGGAGCCTCAGATTTAAACATTTCAACACGATAAGGAGCTTTCGAAATATTTTTTTTATATTAGATATTAATTCGTCTACTGTACTAAATTGTCCACGAATTTATTCAGCGTTTCTATGAAGTCCATGAGCACAACAAGTTACGTGTATTATTTTTGTATAAATATTTTTTAAAACAGTTCCTGCCTTCACCATATAGGGAGCGGCATCAGATAAAAATAACAAGACATTATTATACTTAATATCACCAGGCCAAATAATGCCCATAGCTTTTTCAAACAGCTTGCAGATGGTTGAATGATTTGCTTTTTCTAGTTCTTCTGAATGTAGTAAAAACATACGCCCTGGACAATCGGGTCTTAGAATTCCAACTATAATATTGGCAATAAACCGGCCTTCTACGTCGCATGTCTCGTCAATCGATACCCAAATTTTATTTTCCCTTATTTCCATTTTCATTATATCCATATTAGTATAAAAAATATCATCAATATTACCCTTCTGTAATGTTGCTTCCATAGGAATATTTTTACCAGTATATTTCTCTAAAAATATTCGAAATGTATTGTTAGAAAGCTTGTTTAAGGGAATATTAGCAAATACCATTGCTTGACATAAATCCATATTAAAATCATATTTTGCTGAACTTTTGTTAGTTAGTATTTGCTATAACTTTCTCTGTTTTTGATCATCCTGACGTTTGACACTCTTTTGATGTTTATCAGTTTTCAAATTTTGGGATATATTATATTTTTTTTCAAATTAATTTTTATTTCACACATTTTACAATATAAGACACGCCCGTCTGTGGAAAAATTATCAGATCTAAATTCAGAAATGTATCTTTTTAGAGAAGCACAAGTTGATGTTTTTTCTTTTCCCATTCTAAATTAATTTAAATACTTGAATACAAACGATGACGAAAAATTTATAGAAACGAAAACAAGATGATGAATATCGGAAGTAACCGGGCATAAAACAACGATGAAAAAAATACGGTAATGAAAACAACGTGACGAACGTGAACGATAATCGACTACTAAAGTACTGAACTCAGATATCAAAACATCTGTATTTAACACACCTGTAACCCTCGAGATTATTATATTATTATTCTGTATTTACAATCTATTTTTAATATTTTCACAATTCGATTTATTTTTTATTATATTATTTTGTGTACGTTATCGTCGTGCGTCGACCGAAGATTCGGATCGACGACGTTGACAAATGACAATATAAACATTATAAACATTTTGACAAGAAATAAAATGAAAGTATCAACTCTCCCATCATAATAAACATGAACTCAATTATATCCAATTCTATTTTGAGCGTTGGAATATTTTTGTTAACCCAGCAACGATGCCGCCGACGATGACGGACTACGCAATAACATAGATAAAATAAAAATTATTTTTTATTTAAAATCTATCATAAATGCATTAACAACATTGTATGAAAACACATAATAAGTAGAAAAACTCGTCAAAAAAAGCAAAAATAAACAGAAAAACTGGAAATAAGCATCTTTTTGAAAAATTGTTAAAAAAAGCACTTTCAAATTTCATAATTGAACGTGTTGTAACATGACAAACACTTCCATAGCATTCTGCTACATTTTAAGTCAATCCATAAAAATAGGCAAATGCTTTAAGTCCCGAGCCCTGCAGTGATTATTTATCAAAATTAATTTCAAATTTAATTTCTCCGATTGATTTTTTTCGTTATTTTTTTGACGATAAATTAGTAGAACATATTTTAGAACAAACCAGAATTTTTCATGCACAGCAACATTCTATGAAAGAAATCAATATTTATAAAATTGATATTAAACAGTACTTGGGAGTAGTAATATAAATGTCAGTGGTAGTAGTATGTATTTGTATGTTCAGAGCACTTTTGGGCAGGGAGATTTTTAAAGTTTAAGGGGGAATATCCCCCTTGAGCTCATTTTCATCTCCGTGTAATTTTAAAAAACAGTGATTTTCAAAAACCATTATGTATGTTCAGAGCACTTTTGGGCAGGGAGATTTTTTAAGTTTAAGGGGGAATATCCAGCTTGAGCTCATTTTCGTCTCCGTGTAATTTAAAAAAAACAGATATTATTTTAAAACATATTCATGTTTTTTCACAAAAATTTAATTCCATGTAATACAAATTATAATAATTCTAAAAAACATTATATAGGATGCGATCTGGTTAAAATAAAAACAAAAATATATATATTTATTAATATATGTTAATTTATTTAGTATTTTTTTTTTAAATCTCAAAACATTATTACACGAGTTTTCTTACTTCTCTAGTAAAAGGTACATATTCTACAATGCGATCATGAATTAATAAACAATAAGCAGTTACACCTGTAAGAGATTCTGACGCTTCGATTTCCAATTGAACATCTACTGATGAAGCCGTAGCCGAATCATTTTGTTTTGAAGTATCAATAACTATAATTGGTGCATTTGATAGAAAAGTAGAAGGACTTAATATCGGGTTCCGAATACTTTTTTCATAGTACGATCCTTGAAACGATGTATACAAATCATATAATGAGGTGAAATTATTTTTTGCAAAATCTAAATTTAAATTATCATACGGATAAGCAATCGAGTTTAAAAAAACTTTAACGTTTGTTAAATTACAATGATCAAATACACTACAATCTTTTGTTAATACTTTTTTACGTCCCTTTTGAAATCCGATTATAATAAATCGAGGTTTTTCTAATTTTGAAGCAGTTTTCAGGTTCCATACAACTTTTTTAGTGGTTCCAAGTTCAAGGTATTCGAAAGTTTCAAAAGACCTGAACGGGATAAACAAACTTTTTTCTTTTTCTATAAGTTTTAATAATTTCAATCTTTCTTCATCATCAACAGTGATATGTGGTACCTTCCAAATTATTTTATTCAAAACGACTTTTCCAGAATTAGTAATACTTCCATCTTCATGTTCAACTCTTGTTAAAACATTCAGATCACTATGACTTCGAGTTAATATTAGTTCTAATCTAGAATTAACTAATATTTTTTTAAAGTCTTCGAACAAACCTAATCAATATTTCAGTGGAATGCAAGCACTAAATTCACCATTTGCGTTTGCGGGGTTTGTATTATTAACCTGCATTTTCATAACAGTTATAGTTATCTGGTGTACATGATAGATAACCTTTCAACGAGCTGGTAAATACCTAGTACTCGAGTACTATCTACTTCTATTCCATTGATTTCAAGTCGTATTTGTTCAAAGAGATATGAAAAACCGTTATTAGCAAGTTTTACTTCACTAGCTTCTGATATTTTACCTTCTAAAAAAATAAAACTCTCATGCAAATACGGATAAACATCTGTTTGCTGGATTGATATTCGTATTTCATCATTATTATTAAATGAAGTCGTATTAGGTGTATATGAATGATATTCAATTTTCGTAATTTTAGAATCTGTTTCAAACCTCGAACTTATATCCAAAATATCGCTTTCAGGCATTCTGTTTCAATTTATAGCCTAACGCCTTTAAAATGTTTTTATTTTTCACTGTCAATTTTTTAACTTTACTTGATGTTGACGGTAACACTTTAGTCGAATGACTAGCTAGTCTAACCTGAAGTAATGGGCTTATATTAAATTTTAATCCCATGTCAAGATCCGTAACGTTTAATATGTAGTACAATTATTAATGTCTCACAAAAATTATCGATTTCATTTAAATCTTGATCAACTAATTGAATAGTTATTGAATCAATATTTGTTTTGTTCAACTTATAATATATAAGGTTTGGTGGTGATTCAATTACCTTTGTTTCTATTTCTCCTCTCGGAAAAAACTCGTAAATTGAATGAGTTTGAACGTGATTACTGAATGATCCTTGAGCAATATTACACATCACTTTTATACAGTTAATTGTGTTTAAATTCACAGCTTTTTCCGAATGATAAATATTATAATAAGATCCATAATATTTTCGGTTTCTAAACCCTAATACAGAGCCTATACTGTTTGGATCCGTAAAGTTTAGTGTTCCGTTACATTTTATAACCGATCTAAAATCGATAGGATCAAGACTTACATCAAATGTTAAATCAATTTGATACTCATTATTGAAGTCTAAAATCGGTTGTTTAATTTTATTGTTAATATCTGTAATGTTATAATATCCTCTTGGGAAATTGAATGAAAAATAATAATCAAAAAACTCTATGTCTATCCTATTATTTGTTGAAATTATGTTTGGAAATGAATTGAACGTTTGTAAACATAATAAAGCTATTTCTGAGTCTTCATTAACGTTTAAAGACGGAAAATAATTTGTAGTCAATGTAGTATCATTCCCGGTTAAACTTAGAGTGATTGATTCATACATTGTAAAAATTTAAGACATAAATGTCCACAGTTAAATGAATTATAATTCTGATAATTTGAATAGTTATATATGATTTTGTTTCCTTTAAAATATTTTTGTAATTCAATTGGTGGAGGTAAATCACCAAAGCTGTCAAAGTATGTAACTTTATCCTTATTTTTATAAAACGCTACCCAATGACTTCCATCGCCTGAAGATATATCCAAGTTTAATATTCCACATTCAATTTTAAGCGGTTTTTTAGGTAAGTCGTCACGTGAAAAGATTCCACGGAAATGACTAATATTAAACTCTCCAACATATTTTATAATATCTTGAGATGAAAGTGGTCTATTAGGCAGCGTATTCATCAGTTTTTTTTTCTTAACCTATTATTCTTCAGATATAATCCACTACCTTTTTTTCTTTTTGAATTTTGTATTGCATTATACACACTAGCACTTCCAGACAGTAAACTACCAAGTGCTGATAATCCTGCAAAAATAGGTACTAAGGGAATCGCACCTCCTGTCTGACCCGGTATCAAAATCTGTCTTTTAACACTATAATTTTTCTTAACCTTGCTTCTTTTTTTCGCTGCTAATGAACTATTTTTTTTTCTGGCTTGTTTTTGTCTACTTTTATAACCCATCCCCATTTTTTGTTTAGCCTTCATCGCATTTGTTACCAAGTAAGCAACAATTTTCTCTTTTCGAGGAGTGTCTTTAGCTTTAAATCTTTCCCAAGAACGATTTTCTAACACTTTATCAGCTTTATGCCTTTCATCTAAATTTTTACTTTTCGCGTACACTAAGTCGTGATCGAGACAAGCGTTATCTAATGTGTTTATTCCTTTATCACCACGATCTATTCGCTTTTCTAATTTCGTACCAGGACCACAAAACTGATAACCAGGAATGTGAGCTTCAAACGGAAGACTATTTATAAGAGAGTTTATAAATCCTTTACCAGTTTTATCCGATTTCCACTTAAGAGTTAAACGCGTCATCAATAACTGATAATAAATTATAAATTCTAGAGTATTTATAAGAAAATGAATTTGATTGAACAGAAAGATAAACTAGATATTTTAAATGTTGATACTTAAGTAATAAAAAAATTGTCAAGACACGGTCCGTTATTACTCGACACTATACGTGCTATTATAGTTGGTCCTAGTGGTTCGGGTAAAACAAATATAATGTATAACCTAATCACACATGAAAACGGATTAAGATTTGAGAATATTTATTTATACTCTAAAACTTCTAATCAGGAAAAATATATTTTATAAAAAAAAATAATAGATGATATTTTTTTTTTTTTTTTTTTTTTTTTTAAGGCCTTTGAGACCATCTTGCCATAGAACAAATCCTTTCCCACTCTTCTCTATTCTCCGCTACTTCCTTCCAGTCCCTGTGATCATATTCCGCTCCGCCAGCACTTAGGAAATCTTTTTTTATTCCATCTTCCCAGCGTAGCCTTGGTCTACCCAGTGGTCTTTTTCTCTTTGGGTTTTCTAGGAGTACCCTTTGAACCATTGAATCTTGCTTCCTAACTGCGTGTCCTGCCCATTCCAACTTACTCCGTTTGATCTCGTTCATAATATTTGGTCTATTGAAAAACTCCGTCAGTTCTTGATTATGTCTTTTTCTCCATCCTTGAAGCTCTTGATCATATATAGGTCCATATATTTTACGAAGTACCTTCCTCTCAAAAACTGCTAATCTTTCCTCCTCAGTCTTTCGTAACGTCCAACATTGCGAACCATACATGACTATTGGTCGTATGATTGTCAAATACAGCTGAGTTTTAACCTCTTTTGACAT
>NW_020271232.1:4212368-4401457 GCF_002803265.2 Melanaphis sacchari | reverse complement strand
TTTTTAATTTTCTTAAGTATTAATTTCCAAACAAAATGTCTTCAAAAATAGCTTATATGTTTGTTTTTTATAAAGAATGGAAATTTGTTAATTAGTCTCACTACTATATTTATGTATTAAAGTTCTTTATAATTATTACCTTTATCTGATTCTGGTATATGGGTATCAATACCATCATTCCTGTCAAAAGCATAAAAACTCATACAAATTGCATCACAATCATTTGGTATTTCGGATACACTAAATTTATAAGTACTGACCCAGACACTTCCAACTATATTACATATTACTTCGCTTGGCCACTCATCTTAAAAACATGTATACATATTGATTTAATCCAATAATACATAAAGAAAAAATATAATTATTTTTAATATTTAAATAAAAAAGCATATTGTTAACTATTCTACTGTTTAGTGGGTGTTGGATGTATCTCATCATTGATAAGTTAAATGTAATTGACGTGTTAAATTTTAAATCAAAGATAAATAACTCCATACAAAAAATGATTCTGATCAGAGTTGTATTAGCCTAATGAATGAATCTTAATATTTCGAAAATTACATTACGTATCGTAAAATGTAATCTGGTAATCATATAAGTAAAATTGTCAAGTCTCAATATTTTTGAATTACCACAAAATATCTAAAATCGTTATTCTCTGTTAAAGTATCTAAATTAACCGTCTGAATTACAACTATAAATATTTATTTATTGAATTAATTTCATTTTTTATAAAAAAAAAAATGATTATTTATTTACCTTGTGTCTTCGATGAAGGACAAAACAAAATATACAAAACAATCACTATTATGGTTTTCATTTTAATATTTAAATATAATTTTCGAGATGTTACTTTTACTTTAAATAATTTTAACAAATTACTCATAGAAAGTTATATTTTATTGTTGAAGGAATTTAAAATGAAGAATTAACCTCATATATTCATTGTTAAATGTTAAATAATAATTTTACTAATTAAAACCATACAATTTGAAAATCTGCGATGTATATTTATTTAAAATGTTTAAATATTTTGTTATGAAATTATATAGCACATGAGTAAATTAAAAATTAAAACATTATGATATAATTTATAATATGATAAATTTTAAATTAATTTTTTGGTAAATAGAAAAGTTTTTGAATTACAACAAAAGAATCAATATCTATTTATACCAATACAGTTGTTATTTGTTCTGCTCATTACACACTACAGCAGCACCTTTATAACATTTGCCTAGTAGTATATCTAAATATAATTCAAGAATCATTATACTCTGCATAATGGTAGTAATCAACACTAGAGCTGTCACTTATTTCACACGCACTATCTCTAATTTATTGTAGTTTGTTTATTATTTTGTCAGAAAAGTTGTCTACATACCTAATAAATAAAACTAAATTATCATAGCTTTCGTTTCATCAGCTATAGTATGCTAAAAATACCAGAACTTTTTTTTTATTTTTAATATTTTCTGGAATACAATATCTGTATAGATCAATAATTTTATTTTGTATGATTGTTAACGAGTTCATTGAACGGCTGTCAGATGTTTGAGATGAAATGTGCTCCTTTAGGCACAGAACTCGTGATTTTGCATGTAATTATAAAACTAGTAGGAACATTTAAATACTTAAAAATTGTGATTAGACACAGATATTTTGTTTTGTATGTGAACGTTTTAATAGGATTATTTAAATAGAGTTATTAAGTAGATTTTTTATCATTATTATAAGTCATAGGAAACTTGATATAACTGACAAGATAAGATAGGTGCTACTTACACATTACGACCTATAGTAGTACGTACTTACTTACTTAACCCAACTAAACACGCAACAGTAAAAGTAGAACTAAATACGTCGGTTTTTTGTAGAATTTATATTATAATTCAAAAGTTAAACTATAATCATAATATTAAAATTCCCATAGGGAATGATATACCTATCAAATATAATTTTTCATAGTAACCATCACAGGCATTTAATTATTAATTATTTAATACTCAAATAACTAGCTAAAATAAATATTATGTGATATACCTATCATTTTTAAAAAAGTGATAAAATAATTTTTTTTTACTTATTTTAGTGAATGAAAATAATTTAAATATGAGATATTAATAAGTAGCATAATGTAAATGGCATTACATTTCAGTATCATTAGTAAAATATGATTTTTATAGCTGTAACATCTCTACTTAGATAAACATATTATTTTTTTAATATTAAACAATGTTTACTTAACAAACATAAATTATTATAATGCCACAAAACTTACAATTTTGATTGTGAGTTTTAAAAATAAGATTGAAAATATGGTGAATAACAAGAATATGATATTTAAAAATAATATAATAAAGTAATATTGAAAATTGTCAAAAAATTCTCCTATTACTAATTTAAAGTATTTAAACCATTAAAAAGAATTATCTACATTATTATCACAAACTATGAGTAACAGCTTAACTTTTCCTTATCAAACATATCCTATCCAAATACCTGTGCTACTAATCAAACTTCTCAACTTATCTGTGCTATTTCAACCTATTCATTATCCTATGAAATTTATTGCAACCGAATAGTTTTTACCATTACAATCAGATCATCCGCCAAATTAAAATTATAATCATTTTTTAATAAATTTATAATTGTTAATGTTTTATTTATAGGTATTAACACTTATTTATCTAAATTATATAATATGTACTAAATGCTATTATAATTTTATATTTATTGTTCGATCTTTTTACGTGTTCAAAGTTTTAACTTCAAACTATCTCGGGTTTTGGACTTAGATTCGTGACCGTGCTTGGTCACCCGTCGGATTGGCGACATTATTGCGCTGGTTGCCCTAGTCTGGTAAACGACGCAGACGCCGGCCTAAACTGACAGACGACACTACAACAGTACTACAGTAGACAGTAGTCCATTTGTAGTGTTTTAATTATATTATTCGTTAGTAAACATGTAATTTTCCTAAGGATTATAGCCTCCCCGTTCTCCCGATTTAACATCTCCAGATTTTTTTCTGTAGGGTTATCTTAAGAAAGGTTTTATATAAACTGACCTCAAAATTTAGATGAACTAAAAAAAAAAACATTACGGCGGAGATTGGCTTTACAAATGTAAGCACACTTCATAAAGTGGCCACTAACGTAGTAAAACATGTTCGTACATGCATTAATGAAAAATGTGGCCATTTTGAGTTAATGTTTTAAAACATGCATAATGCGTTTGTATAAATAAATTCTAAATATTTAGTTATGTTTATATAAATACAGGTATAAGTAATTCAATAAAACTACTATTTCTTAATACATTTATTTTTATGTGTGTGACTTTGATCACCCTGTATAATAATAAAATATTACAACGTATTAAACAATTCGATTTTAAGATTTACCCGTTGACCGTTTATAGTTGAGTTGTCTGTCCACCAATAAAAGTATGCTAACGTGTAAATGTTTTCCTTGTACCTATACATTTTTATTTTATAAAAATAAATAGCAGATATTATGTTTGAATTGGAACGTTTTCTTTTAAAATTTAACTTGAATAAAAAAATAATTGCATATTATTGAGAAAATAAATTTATTTAAGTATATTTAATAATATTAAAGTAATTTATTTTAGTAGGTACAAGGGCAGTGAATTCCATTTGGCATAAGAACAACAAATTGTTAAATCGTTAAATTCACTCCGGCACTTAACTAAATAAGGACTCAATTATTTTTTCTTTCAAACATCAAGTTCGAGATAAAATGATAAACCATAGACATTAAAGATTGAAATGACGATCTAATTCGCCTGACTTTAATTTTTAATGATTTAATTTATGTAAAGTAAATCGTGTTATTGGTTTGTAATATTTGTAGTTTGTACCTCTATGCTCTTAGTGGAGGTAGTATTCATGGAACGGGACATAATATTATCATTAACAAAAAAGGTTGGCTATGCTGGCAAATCGGGAAAACCGTATCCGTTCCCTGCATGACACAACTAAATCAATTTTAACATTATTAAATTATTTATCCATAGTCTGCACTGCATCTTCGAGTCAAATCACCAATCGGCAATCGACCAGTCACCAGTGCTTTATTTTATGACGTCTTATTATACATTTGTTAAGACTAATTCAGTAATACACAATAATTGATGTTGATACCTACATTAAAATTGGAAGTAGGACGTGGTTAAATAAATAGTTCTTGGTGTTATACTTAAATACTTATTACTTTTTAATAGTTACTCTTACTACAGTTGTGAATTGTTGAGTGTGGACCTTGTGATAGGCGCTAGAAGTTCTAATAAGTGACAACAGACAAAATATTATTCCAGTACCTTAAGACTGGTGACAGCGACTTTTAAGGTGACTAATTATTTAAATTATCTAAATGTTTGCAATAGTGATCATATACATATAATAAGAATAGTGACTGGTGACAGATTGATCAGAGCGGTGACCATTATATACTTTTTATTATCGTGTCACCAAGTGTGTGCGTTTTTTACAATAAAGGCACAAACTGTGTCGCAGTGACAAAGTAGCAGCGAAGTGATTTTTTACGCAGCTTTAGTAAACGCTACACACTACACAGTAGTACAATACCAGAATTCAGAACTTATAGTCACTATCTTTGGTGTCTACTCTACTCTTTAATTGTTATTCGTCATACCAAGTATCAAGTATTTGAACTTAGCTTTTCTGATTTCTGACATCTGATAATAGTCACTTCTACTTATAAAGATCTAGTTCAAGGTCACTTTGATAATTATAATCCAATTTTTTGTACTCTTAAATATTTCTTAGTAAATTCATCAATACCCTTTTTATTTATAAGACTCTTAACTTATCTGCCAAATACTATTGTATTAATTTGTCATTTAAACATCTTTCTTGTTTCAGTGATCAATCTGACATTTCTAATTTATCATTTGTTGGACATTTTACTTACTTAATGTGCAGTGTGATCTTCAATCTATTCAATTGATATGAATCCCAATCAACCAAATAATGAAACTCCTGGTACTATAAATAAATTTTTTTTAAGCATGGCATAATTTGATACAATTTTGCTTTACAGGTTCCCAAGGAAAGAAAAAACAGAAAAAAGGTAAAAAAAAAAAAATATAAATATTTGTTCAATGTAATAGATAATGAATTTAAATACTCCATATATCCATTAAATATGTTTAACAAAATATCTAATGCTATTCACCCACAAATACATGATTTGTGTAATTGACTTGATGAGTATCTATTGTATTGCAATCAATCAGATGTTCGTTGTGTTTTAAATTTACAATTATGTTGTTTCTACATATTTTTTGTATCCCATTTAATTCCTTTGACTAATTTTTACTGACAAGTAATTGAAAATCAAGAGAGACTTGTAGAAATCATTAATATAGTTTATGAGTAAATATCTCCTATACAATTATCATTTATAAAACATGATTATCTATTTAATGTTTATCGAGTACATAAATCGTATGGAACTGATAACATTAATAATTATGCATAAGAAAATAAATTAAACACTTGTAGTTTTATAGTTTAACAATATAAATTTGATAGTATATAATTAGTTTTTACTTTATTTTTGTAATAAAATGTTAATATAAAGGAATAGGCACAAAATATAAGTATTATTTATTATCAACTAATACTGTCTATTCATCTATTGTATCTAATATGTAAATACCAGATATTTTGTCACACTTCAATATTTTGATGTACATATTAGCAACAAGTTACCAGTTATGTAGCCTTTATTGCGCATGCACAAGTGACTAGTTGCACGTTTTTCTCAATTATATAAATATGAACATAATATCACAGAATAATTCTGTAATAATATTATGTAAATGATAATTTGTTTTTAAGTTTTGAATTCCAATTTTCCCACTCATAACAATTTTAGTTTGATGTTAGTTATTTTAACTATTATTTTGTTTTTATATATATAAAATTATGGGATAATAGCACCAAAAAAGAGTACTAGTTCATGTGTATTTTATTTGAATTCTCTATACAATGATATAAATATCTCTTTACACTCGTCAGTTATAAATTAAGCCAAATTAGTCCATAATACAACCTTCACTCTTAAACAAGCACAATGTTCACCCTTAACTCTTTATAACGTCCAAGTTCCTTCATCTCCTACAGTTAAATATCTCGAACTAACACTTGACCGTTGTCTGACCTGAGTACATTATATTAAAACTAAAAGACTGGAGCTAAATACTATGTTGCGCATGCTTAAGATACTCCTTATTAACAATAAACATACCAAATTAAACTTAAAAAAACAATAATAAACATTTTAATTAATTTATTAAAACTTAAATGTATTAAATTAATAATGAATTGCAGCACCGGATCTAGGGGGGGGGGGGGCAATCCGGGGCATGTGCCCCAAATACTAGTCTTAAAGGGGCGCCAATTTCATATTTTGCTCCGGGTTAAAAAAATGTTAGATCCGGCACTGATGAGTTGAATTCTGTATGATATATTAAAGTAAAATAGATTATTAATCATGAAATATGAATAAATAAGTTAACATAATTATCTGACAAGTTGCTAGTACATGCACAGTAGAGGCTACATAACTTGCGATTTGTCTTTAACATGTACATCATTGACATTATGTATAATCTATAGGTCATGGCTCTATCCATTGTACATGGTCTAAGATATTAAGTCATTGGAAACTATTCAATAGCCAGCTCTTTTACTATCTTTTCAACTTTCTATACTATACTTCTTGGCTCTTAGTTCTTTTATTTAGTCATAGTTTATTTCTACTATAATATGTATTTGATAAATTGTGTAATCAAATTCTAAAGCAACGAAATATTGGACCTATGTTATAGCATATCAGTACTAAACTGAATAAATCTTCAATTCTGTCATGTGTTCATGACACTAATAATTTTAATGCTTAAGTCTTGAAATATTGACAAAAATAAAGAATAAAAATTAATTTACTACCATTATTATCAAAAAAACATAGTTATCGACTTTCTGGTGGTCCCAGGAAAAAAAGTTACTTTTTCCTTAATTCTAATGCTATATTCTATGACTTATGTTAGCGTGCGTAGTTCAATAAAATAATTGTATTTTGCTGCATCAAACATTTTGTGGTATGGCAAAACAATATGGTCAGAGTATAAAACCCATAGACTTGTCACATTTACATAGAAAGTGATATAATGCATTTTAATAATATTAGTCTATAATTTTAAGGATGCTATATTGGCAATTTTTGTCTCTATCTTACAAGTGCAAAGTGTACTAATTTTACATTCAGTAGTTCACGTCTAGTTTTGTTAGCTTTAATATTAGAGTGAATTGATCAATTATTTAACTTATGGTAAGAACTTCATCTGTGTTCTTACATTAATTTTTTACATTAATTTCATTTTTAAACTGCCCTATTGTATGTATTTAATTAAAAGTTGAATTATCATAAAAATCAACTTACAAACTCAATTAATATTCTTACCATTAGGTTTTAATAGATAAATTCACTATATATATATATATATATATATATATATTCTACTTATATTGAAGCTAACAAAGCAAACATGACCTACTGAATATAAATTTGGTATGGTGGTCCTCTTAAAAAATTAAATCAAGAATAAAGAATTTAACTTATCACATATTAGGTACCTAAGTGTTAATCTTTTAAATCATAGTACCATTTTATTAAATGTACATCAGATCAGACAAGTGACAATATATTTTGTGCTTAAATAAAATTCCCCTATGAGTAGTGTTTGGTAATCTAATCTTGCATAAGTTTTTTTTTAATTTAAATGTTTATTATCTTTATTTCTAAAGGTAATCAACAAGATAATTCAAATATTAATGTTGGGCAAAGTCAAGGATCATCAAAGTCAGGTAATTATAAGATCTATTTAAACTTTTTTATAAGGACACAATTCACATTTATACAGTCTATTCATCTAATGGAAAATTTCTTTAAACCAAGTTTTAATTTTGGTATCTAGATTAACATAAAAGTTAAAACTTATAACCAAATTTGAAGTGGAATATGTTGAAGTAATGTCAAATTGTTTTCTTTCTTTTTTTTTTAGCTATTTAACTTTTTTATTGGAATTTATTTCATCAAAATTACATGTCATTGGATATCTAAAACATATTTTCTTCAGATTTTGTTTAAGGCATTGAAGTTTCAATAACTTAATGTTAATTTAAAAATTTGATCTAACTTTGTTTGAATTATGTAAAATATTAATTAAATTAACAAGATGTTACTTTCTATTTTAGCTATTTTCCTGATGCCTTAAATATAAATACATTATTGTAAACAAGTCCTGTTTCCTAGGTTTATCTATTCTGTACATTTGATACACTAGTGTTTATTTATGTATTATTCAACATAATTTTTTTTTTAATTCTGATAAAAAATAATATAAATAATTAAATAGGGTTGAAAGACTTTCCACAAATGTCTCAAAATAAGCCAGATACTACACAGGAATTAACACAAAAACAAAATAAACCAAAAAAGGCAAAACAACAGCAAACTCAAAAACAAAACCAACCAACAGAGATTAAAACAGGTAAGGCTCATAAATATTCTCAAAAACAATTTGAAAATGGAAATATTATTAGTTTGTTATGACTTTGTCGTTCTTAATTATAATAACAAATATATATTAATTGACAGTGATTATTTTTTTATTGATACTTTTAAAATTTTTAAATACAGGGCCCTATAGTAATATAAATTTTGTTTAAAAATCAAAATTATTTTATTCATATAAAGTTACTTAGTAATAATAAACTATTTAGTGTCATAGATGATATTAATAATTTATGCTTTAATTATGTTTCTTAACACTAGTAATTTATTGAATAGGACAAAATGACTTTCCGCAAATGTCTGAAAGTAAGGCAAATCCGAAACAGAAACAAAATAAACCAAACGAAGGTAAACCAAAACAGAATCAACCAGCTAATACTAAACCAACTCAAAAACAATCTGAAGGTAATATAAAATGAAAGAAAATGAGATGATGACAAAATTGAAAATAGATATATTGAATTTAATCAGTTTAGAACGTTCTGCAAAAATATAGTTGTCAGTTTTTTCTCATCTTATTGAACTAAATACACCGACCAAAATGTGTTATTTATAATAGGGATAGGCAATTGATAGCCTTTGCTATATTTTCAAATTTGATTCTCAAAAGTTAAGATTTTCAAAAATAGAATAAATTTGTAAAATGTAATTTGTTTATCTGTATTCATAATTTATTTGGTTCATAGAATGTAAATTTTTTTACTGATATTATTATACAGCTAAATTAAATAACATCCTGTTGCTCCAAATATTTACACATAGATAAATCCATTAAACTTAAGTTAAAATAAAATCTGTTGCATAGACCATGTTATAAATTTTATCGGTTAAAAATTTACTTTATCACCAGTTAAGTTAAAAGCTGATTTATTACCGTGTAAAATTTGTATGATTATATTTCATTATCAATGTATTTATATGATTATGATAATATCAACTTGTATTGTAAGTATTATTTATTCGATAACCAGTATAGAGTATTGACCAACACTTAAAATTTGACAAACGTTAATTTATTATTATAGATTAAAATTTAACTGTAAAAATAATTTATTGATAGATTACAACAAGTTGGGTACAACTAACCAGGTATAAATATCTCAATATGTATCCATAGCTAATTGTCCAATTTAGCTTAATAATTTTTTAAATTTTATAAATTGGCTCTCTATTAACTTTATTTGTTAATCTTTGATCTATAATAATATGTTACTAATTCTATAACAAATGATAATAGGTGAATGATGTATATTATTTTGTGTACATCACAAAGTATGAATTATTATGGTATATCTATCTATTTTGTCATGAGAATATCAATAAGCAATGATTTATATTACATTTTTTCTTTTAATTTAATTTACTACAATTTTGTGTCAGGTAATAAACCACCTGGTGTGTCACAATCAGCTCCAACTCAAGGTAACTTAAAATTATACTTAAATATTGTTTTACTACTTACACAGTTGTATTTAATTTAGGAAATCAACAAATTGAACAACAAATAACAATATTAAAAAGTAATTTACTTATTCCTAAAAGAAAAAATCCTAAAGCTGGAGGTTCTTTGGGACGTAAAACTGAAATTGAAGTGAATCATCTTCCTCTTAACCTTGATAAATTATTCAAAAAAGTTGTTTACCATGTAGATGTACAATTTGAACCAGAACTACCAAAAAGACTCTTAAGGTAATTTATTTTAATAATATTAATAAATAATAAGTATTGATATGTTTATCTTTTAATATTGAACAGTTTTTATTCAAAAATTAATATTTATCATATTTATTATGCCATAATTATATTTGAAAAGTTTGCGTTTAAAATAAAATAAAAATACTCTGATTAATCTATTATTTGTTTTTGTATATTGTTGACAAAATAATACTATATTACGCTACAAATGATAAAAAATTATTTGGTAGTACATATATTTACATGTATTTTACTATTGAACTAATGTTTTTGTTATTATTTATTGGTTAATATATTATTATCTTTATAGAAATGCTTTGGAAGAATTTAATAAGAAACATTACCCAAAAGTTCATTTTGCATTTGATGGACGGAGAAATATGTATACTACAAAAGAGATAAAAGGCGTAAGTTCATGAATTAAAAATATATTTTTTATTATGCCACAAATGAATATCTTCAAATGGTTGATTTATAAATAGTAGAAAAACAATTTCAATCTTAATTTTAAAGATCATTTTCAATAGCGAATTAAATCTAATTATTATACTTTTGAGAATAATTTTCTCAGTTTTTTAGTTGTGTTAATTAGGAGAAAACGAAAATTTAAGAATAAACAATAATTGTAATGCAAAACCAGTTTTTGATGGTATATTTTTTGAATGTAACTCAAATATGAATAACTGTAAATATTAGAAATTTTCACTAAATGTTTATAATATTATTTTTTCTTTTTATACATTTTTTAGTTAACTCATAAGTATTTTGATTCTAAATAATTAATTAACAATTTTTTTTTGTTTTTTTTTTTCTATGTTAAGTATCAACTAAAAATGTGGTGCTGAGTTAAAATGTTCCATGTAATATGTTTCCATATTTTTGGAATACAATATTCCTCATAAGTATTGACTGTAAAATTTTAAAGATATTAACATGATTTTTTTTTTTTTTAATCATTTGAAGTTTAAAATTTGTCAATGCCCTAAATTTTTATAACTAAACCTCTCGAATTTATTTCAAGGTTCCTTAAGTAATTGTCATATTGTTAAGAAAAAAATCTTAAAACACATAAACTAAATTTTTGTTATTTTGTTGCAATTTAAAAATATTTGTGAGGATTTGAAACTTTTACATATATTATTATATTTTACACACATAATGATATTTTCAAATGTTTAGATTAATTTTATGCTTTTCCTACAGCTTATAGTAGTTTATATTAACATATTACTAATTGTAAAATAAAATATTATAATAATAAATGGCAAAATATTAAAAAGATAACATGCTGAGAGTTGGGTTTCTGCTCAGATTTTATATGCAATTGAATTCAAAGTTAACATAATATCCCTTACAGTGACCTACTTAATAATGAAGTACACTTTTCCTGTATTAAAGAGTAGTTATCTACTCTCCACTATTTTTTATTATTTTTAAAATTTTTTGAATAGTATATATTTTAAGATGTTATGGTCCTATAATTCATATTCTAGCACGCCTAGTGGTATTTAATCTAAACTCTGGTTGTTTACAAAGTATTTGCATACTTAAGAAAAATAAACTGTATTTATAAAAAAAATTGTATAGATATCTCAACTAATAAATATGTAGTGATTTTATCTTCAGAAGTAATCATTTTTATTTTATTTATTTATTTTTAGAAAACTGATTTGATATCTATATTAAATGATGAAAATAATAGAACAATTGAATTTTCAATCTCCACCTCGATTGTCAATAAAATTCAAATGAGTAAAATCGAGGAATATTTAAAAACTGGATCATCCAACAATCCCCCAGGGGAAGCTTTTCAAGCATTGGATATAATATTGAAGAACCGGCCATTTTCATTAAGGTGAATATATTATATATTTAGGAGATAATTATACTCATAATATGTGTTATGTTTCTAATTCATGTGTAACATAGAAAATTTACTTTATTTAAAATGAAAATATAAAAAAAAAATATGCTCAAATTATGCTCGAGCATAGTTTATATTTTCTCTATAAATTCAATAATCAGTAAATTTTCTCTGATATTAAATTAGAATAAGTTACACTAAGAATCCAGCATATTTACATGTTTTATATGTATGACATGTAAGTATGAAAATATCTTAAGAAATGATTTCCTTTTCATTTATATAAAATGACACCTAAGTAGTTACTGAATCGAATATTCTTAGTGCAATTCAGCAATATACTTAAATAATTATTTATCAATACTTAGTTTTTTTTTTTTATTAATCCAAGTTAAATCGACAAAAGTATTATAAAGATGTTATATGTGTAGTATGTATCCTATTTTACACTTTATGCTTAAGTTTTATATTCCTATTTTCTAGTAATGATTATATAATTCCACTGATATGTGTTATGTACTATATAAAAATTTATAAATTATTCATTTTCTTTTATTGCCAATCATTTAAAATTTGTTCGTGTAATAAATAAAAGACTAAATACTGAAGAGGCTTCAAAAAGTTAATGTGTTAAAATACATTTTTATTTAATTCTCATTTCAAAAAAAAACATTTTATTTTTAACAATTTTATTATGTCTGACTTGTTTCTCTTTATCATATTACTGAAATTACATTTATAATATGATGTACAAGAAATAGTCATTATGTTATTTTAGATGGAAAAAATGTTCTCTTAAAGGAAAACTGAAATAATGTCCCTGATAGTTTTATTCTTAAATTCAGTTCCCTACAAAGTTTTGATTGTTAAATTTTAATTAATTATAATTATGTGCTATAGATTCACTAATGTTGGAAGATCATTTTTCCCACTACCACGTATTACACCAGTTGACTTAGGCGAAGGAATGGAATTATGGAAAGGATTTTTTCAAAGTCCTGTTATGGGTTGGAAACCTTATCTTAATATAGATGGTAAGTACTAAGTAAAACATAATCATAATTCTTTTTTCTTTCTTTTCAAGGTGGTTTATGGTACAAATTGGATTTAGTTTAAAATTTGAGAGGTTGGTGGGAGAAATTTTTTTTTTAATGTTTAACTATTGGCATTTTATGTGAATTAAAAATATTTTAGCAATACAGTTTTTCAAAGTTTTTAAGTTGATATTAATATCATATGATATGATTATAACTTAGGTTCAAAAGTTGTAGAATTTATATAATTTTCTGTATGTCCTTAATTTATAACAAACCGAGCTAGAAATCTATTTTATATAGACAAGTTTTTTATATGAATGTTTTAATATTTATTTTTCAATCAGTGCAACTACATTATTATGTATTGTTATTGTTACTGACTAGTTATTTAATTATGACATGAATTATGTTTTTGTGCATATTTTAACAATTTTAGCTCTTAGGCCTTAGCTCTAATTTTTTTAATAAATTTTATTTGTTTTCGAAAAATATTTCAACCCACTCTACTTTGTTGCTAATAACAGAATAAATTGCTTATGGTTTAAAGATTTATTGTTAAATACACGTATATAACATTTTGTTATCACATTTATATACTATATGGCGTATTGGAAAGATAAACAGTATATACTCACTTCTTTAGTTGTTATTTTTTTAGTGTATGCACTATATACAATTACACGCAGGTATATAATCATATCACCCAATACACCTATAAGAACTTTCAGTGACAAACTCAAAATATTCTATAATTATTTGCAATTTTCAGATGGTATTCAGTAGATGTCAGGTTTCATCAAAAAATATTATTTTCACAACTAACAACTTTTTATTTACCTTATCTTGTTCAAGGGTATATTAAATTTTATGTAATTTTACTGAATTTAAATTTTTTTAAAGTGTCATTATCCTTCTCTATATTATTTACCAATTACAAACCAATCTCAGGATTGAATACTAAAGAAGAAGATTATTTACCATTGTCATATAGTTCTGTAAAAAAAGTATATATCCTCGGAATATTTTTAATAATACATTCCTGATTTTAATAACCTATTCAATGACTATTATATTATCTTTTAGTTTGAATTTTGGAAAAATTTTACTTTTTCGTCAGCTTAATAGTCTATTCAGAATCTGTACTACTATCAAAATCTTTCTAATATGCTATCTGATAGGTCTAATTTTGACAAATCCTTTACTCATTATGTCAACCAATTTGGGTTAGGGTGACCCTGGGGGGGGGGGGGTCTTGTTCTATTAGTTGATAATTTGCTCTTCATACATACCCAAACCATTTTAGTAATTTTATCATAATAGAGAAGAGTATATCAGGCTTGTTATATAATCTTTATATCTTCATTACTTTTTCTCTTTCATATAAGTATTTTTGAGTTAAGAAATAAGGATTAGTCTGTATATGGTTTGTAAATTTTCAAACATGATAAGTGATAACTGATAAGTCTTCTGTTATCACTTTTTATTAATGATAAGATTTTATAAATATATTATGTTATTACAGTTCAAAGGTATTATGGTATAGTAAAAATCTTAGATTTTTCTGCATAATAACTTAAATCTTAGGAGTTTAATAATATTGAAATAACATCTATTTCCACTCATGATTAATTTTTCATTTATTTCTATTATTGCTATTGATATTGACACTTTAGTATTTAAAATTATCAATTTTTTTTTAATTTTTAATTGTTTACTTTAATACTGTAGATTCTATTTTGTAGTCTTTTTGATACTACCATGTATTTAGTTTTCTCTTTCTTTACATGTAGTCCCGTTCCTTTACTTGTATTTATGAATTTAATGTTGTATTGATGACTTCTTCTTTGGTTTCACCCATTACTAAAATGTTATCTGCATAAACTTGCATAACTTGTTCATTGCTTATGTAGTTATGTCCATCTTTGTGTGTGTGTACAATTATTCTTTAGAGACCCGAGTTAAATAATGCAAGTGAAAGAGTTCTTCTGTCTTAGGCCATATTCCTTTTCAAAAGGATTTGAGATGCCTTGTAAAAAACACGCATTATTCTTCTAGTTTTTCTATAGCATCTTTTTATTAGGTTCTCATATTTTTTTGTCTATTCCCAAAACTATCAGTGCTTTGTAAAGCTTTTCTCTTTCTACACTATTATAAAACTGATTATAATCTACAAAAACTAGATGCAAGTCATCCTTTCCAAATTTAAATATTTTGACATGATTTGTCATAGTCCAAAATTGTTATGGTTATCTAATTGTAGATTTTTCTCTTTTAAACCCATATTGGTATTTCCATTTAGTATACAGGTTTATTCTATTTATTATTATTTATGTCAGCATTTTTAAGCATGTGTATGCTCAGTAATAAAATTCTCTAGAATTTTTTATAGAACTGAAGTTTTTAATTTTTAATTTAAATTAAATTTAGAATACCAAAATATCCTATCAATTATTTCCAAACTTTTTCCTTATTTAACTAGAATAACTGTGGATAAGTCTATAATAGTTTTTAAGAAGTATATTTAAAATAAGAATTTGAATACTATTACTTAGGTGCTTTAAAAAACTGGTAATTATATTTAAATGTACAATAGTCAATAATAGTAATAATAATATATTTAAATGAGTAAAGCAGTTTGAAATCTCATGCAATCTATTCTATTTTTCAACTTTTTAAATATATTAATTGAATTTATTAATATTTTATTTTAGTGGCACACAAAGGATTTCCCAAACATCAACCACTAATAGATTACATAGCTAATGAAATGCGTTGTGATCTCAATTCGGAAATGGATAATAGGAATTTCAACGCATTATCAGCTTATGTTAAAGGATTAAAAATTGACTTTATGGTTCCTAATCAACCCAATACAAAACGTTCTTACAAAGTTGTTGGTCTTCTTGACACTGCCTTTAAATTTAGGTAAACAAAAAAATATGAGAAATTAATCAATTTAATTGTATAGCAAATTATAAAAATTTAAATATGAAAATTAAAAAATGCTCTTCATTTGTTTTACTTTCAATATTGAGCTAAATTTGTTTAAACTATAATTTTAATAATTATTTTAGTAGTAATATTCTAATAACTTTATATATTTGTCAATTATATAGCAGATTAGTATAATAATAAACCTATTGAAATAGATGAAATAATTATGAAAATATAAACATTTGGTAAAAACACACTTAGAAAATAATATTAAAATAAAGTTAACTTCATTATTATTAGAATGATAAACAATGTATTAATATACTAGAACTATCTGTCTATCATATGCCACAGCAAAAAAGTAGTTGTTATCAAATCTAAGTTCTATTCTAAATCTTACTATAAACATTTTAATTGCTCAACAAAATATAAATTTATTCTATATTTTGCAAGATTACATTGAACAATAAAACATATTTTTGTATATACATAGATTATAAATCAATATATTATTTATAATGTGATTGAACTAAATAAAAAGCTAAATTATATTGTTTTTAATGAACAATCATCTTAAAATCAATAAAATTCTGACATCAATTATTTATATGTAGTTATATATTTTAAAACTATCCATAAATAATAAAATAAGTTTATCACTACAATTATCTGATTATCTTTTAACTTATAATTATTTAAACTGTAATGTTATAATCCCCAATAGTTGGAACAATTTTCAATTAGTGAAAAAATAGCAATCAAAATTGAACTTTTAAGTGAAATAATAACAGTTGTTGGCATTATATTTTTAGATTTGACATAGATGATCCTGTTAGAGGAAAACAGTCACTTAATGTTGTCCAATACTTCAGAATTGCACGAAACTATACTATAAAGTATCAAAATTTACCTTGTTTACATGTTGGCAATGTAAATAAGCAAACAGCTATTCCAATTGAAGTAAATAAATACAAATTAATTAATAGTTAAAAATTCTATATAATAGTTTAAAACCATATGGTTTTATATTTTTGTTATTTATTCAATAGCATCTACAATTAATTTGGTAGAATTATTTTTAATAAGTTTTATACTTAAATTATTATTTAATTCATTTTTTAGCTATGCGTTGTTCAAAGGGGACAATTGCGTTTGAAAAAATTAACTGAAATGCAAACAGCTACAATGGTGAGGAATGCAGCTCGGCCTCCTGCAGAACGACGACAAACTATTGAAAATTGCATCAAAGACATTAAATACAATCAAGATCCTGTATTAAATGATTTTGGCATTGATGTAAAGGAACAGTTTGCTTCAATACCAGCAAGAGTTTTGGATCAACCTGATTTGGCATATGGTCAAAATAAGGTAATCTTTAAAATATTTTAGTAAATTGGTATTAGAGTTCAGTTG
This sequence comes from Melanaphis sacchari, assembly GCF_002803265.2. NCBI lineage: Eukaryota > Metazoa > Arthropoda > Insecta > Hemiptera > Aphididae > Melanaphis > Melanaphis sacchari. The sequence continues at coordinate 4,383,884 of NW_020271232.1, read as the reverse complement.
ATTTATAAAGTAATCAAAAATTTATTTTTTGATCTCATCAAAGTACATTTTAATTTTAATTCAATGTTGAATAGTTTATACAATATATTGTATCGATGATGTTTTAGAGTCCTTATTTTTATAATAATAGTTATGATGAAATTAATGATTTTTTCAGTTTCAATTAACCCTTTGATCATTTTGGAAATATTTACTTTCTTTATAGAAGAAATATGCTATGTTTTAAGAATGTGAATATCAAAATCTTATTTTTGTTTATAACTAAAGACCGGATTTATATTCTCTTAAAATACCTCAAATATGATGCTGATATTTTTAAAAAAAAATCCTTCAAATATTCTCATTATATTCTCATAAAAATCTTAAAAATATGCAAAAATAATCAACAAACATCAATATATGCGCTAATATGTATTTTTACAATTTCTTTTTTTTTTTTACATTCTTTTAAACGTGAGGTAGGTATTTATAGTACTTGCTTATTAAAATGGAATACTATTGTACATCAGTAAGTGTAGGAATATTGTAAAAATATTACAGTATAGTCTATATAGTATTAAAATGTAAATACAATATTCCTTTGGTATAGTTTAATTAAATGTTGTATTTAACACTATAGTCATAATATGAAAAAATAATAAATAATAATAAATACAAAACATAATAAGTTTTTAAAATTGACTGACTTTTTTAATTTATTCATTTTAACGTTCATATAAAATTACTAATTACAAGAGTTAAAAATAGAAAAGAGTAAAACAAAATTTGAATGTTTGAATATTTGATAAACTTATACGTTGATCTTATCAGTATGAAAACAACTGCCAGAATTGCAGATCAGCCGCCATATTTAGTGAACGGTGATTTATGATTAAGTGCTATCATGAGTTGGATGTTTTTTTTTTTTTTTTATCACAATGATTTTCAGAATAAAATAAATAATAAATGATAATAATAAAATATTTTTTTCACACAATTTATAAAATATTCTCAAATATGCAAAAAAAACTTTTTTCTATGAACTCAGAATAAAACGAATTGACCTCATATTTTACTCTCATAAGACTGCATAGACCCAGTAACGATATGTAAAAACATATAAATCCGGTCTTTATTTATAACATTGATATACTTTTAGTTATACTCTCAATATTAAAAAAAAAGTAGTTAATAGTAAAAAGATATTGTTTTTTAAATTGGTTTATTTTTTATTTTTAACATTTTTCCAATAATTTAGTTCAAACCAAAAACTTGTTAACTTTTGAGTAGTATAATAAAATATTTTGTATTAAATCTTCTAGTCATTATTTTAATTTTATAGAATTATATGCATACAAATTCTTAAAATTCTATTTTAAAATTTAATTTTTATATATACAGTCGACTCTCGGTAACTCGAACCTCGATAACTCGAAATTCTTGATATCTCGAATAAATAAAATTCCCCTTCAAATAACAATAACACTTAATGTTTAAATAATCTTGTTAACTCGAAAATTAATTTGACAAGTTTTTGATATCTCGAATTTTCTTATCCAAATTTAGTACTAAAAATAGTTTATCAAGGCGATTATTTTTCGTAAAACCCGACCGTAATTTAACTCTTGATAACTTTGATACAATCAGTTTTAGTTCTGCCGTCTGTTCGTTCGGTTAATCGTTTATCGTGTGAGTGTGACAGTGTTAATCAGTGGTTATTATGGCTCAAAAAAGAAAATTAACAACATTATCACTTGCAGAAAAAGTGAACTTGCTTAAAATTATTGAAAAAGGCGAAAAAAAAAAACAAGACATAGCCAAAGATTTTGGAATTCCGGCGAGTACATTATCTACAATAATAAAAAATAAAGATGTAATTTTAAAAAACTTTAACGAAAACTCGGCAACTAGAAAAAAAATGAAACTAGGAGAATACTCTGACATAGAATCATGTTTATTAAAATGGTTTCAACAATGTCTTGACAGAAAAATTCCAATTAATGGACCTATTCTACGAGAAAAAGCTGAAGAGTTTGGACATAAGTTAGGGCATGAATATTTTAAAGCTAGCAGTGGATGGTTAACAAATTGGAAAATCAGAAATAGCGTTGTATTTAAACAAGTTTGTGGTGAAAGTGGCGCTGTAGATGTACAAAAATGTTCCGTATGGATAAATAATTTACCGAAACTCATCGAAAATTATTCACCAGACGATATTTTTAATGTAGATGAAACAGGATTATTTTTCAAATGTTTACCTGACAAAACATTCATATTTAAAGGCCAATCTTGTTCAGGTGGAAAACATAGTAAAGAAAGAGTAACACTTCTGTTAGGGGCAAATATGTCGGGCACAGAAAAATTAAGACCACTTCTGATTGGTAAGTCGAAAAAACCACGATGTTTTAAACAAATAAAATCATTACCATTAGATTATTATGCAAACAAAAAATCCTGGATGACGTCTGAAATTTTTAATTTGTGGTTAATGAAATTAGATAAAAAAATGGTCTCCGAAAAAAGAAAAATCTTACTTTTTATTGATAATTGTACTGCACACAATTTAACCTCGACTTTTAATGCTATTAAAGTGCAGTTTTTACCTCCTAATACTACGTCTGTATTACAACCATTAGACCAAGGTATTATAAATAATTTTAAAATATTTTACAGAAAAGAAATGGTAAAAAAAATTGTATCGGCTATAAATGATACCAATCAAATTGTAATAAACATATTGGATGCTATACGGCTATGCGATAAAGCATGGCGACACGTAAAAAAAGAAACGATCGTAAACTGTTTTACAAAATCAGGTTTTAGAACTTCGACTGAAAATATTCTAGATGAACCTTCTGATGATAATAACGATGAATGGGATCAATTAAATCTTAATGAAACTTTTACGTCATACGTCAATGTCGATGAAAATTTGGAGATTTGTGGAGAATGGACTGAGAACGATATTATCTCCGATATATTAGACGAAGATAACGAAGAAGAAATTGAAGACCAACAAATACAATCCACCATTACAAATAAAGAAGCGAAACTTGCATTAGAAACATTACGTAAATATATTGAAGGCAATGAAGGTATGGAAGATTTATTTAAACCACTAGGTACTTTAGAAAATAGAATTGAGAACAATGTTTTAAATAAACAAAAACAATTAACTTTACACCAATTTTTTAAAAATGATAATAATATGTAAGTAGGAATGTAAGAAAACATTTTTTTAATTTTTTTAATGTATAATACTTAATTTAAAAATAAACATACTTTTTAAAAGTTTTTGATAACTCGAAATTTTTAGTAAGTCGAATTTTTTTTTTCCCCCTTGAACTTCGAGTTACCGAGAGTCGACTGTATAATTAAACAAGAAAAATCCTGGACTTTATGTTATTTAATCATTTTTATCTATTATCATCTATATAGTACTTTTAGAATAGCTAATAAAAGTGAATACATAATTATTATTATTATTTTTCAGAACGTTACACCAGGTGCTGGTGTTTGGAGGGTTGAAAAATTTTCTAAAGCTGTTCGTATTGACAAATGGGTTGTATTGAATCTAGACCCGCGTACTAACATGCAAAGCATTAAGTAAAATTGTTACTTATTTTAGTTTAAAAAAAATACTCTTAACTAATTCTTTATTTTGATTTTATTTTAGGATATTTGAAGGTCTTTTGATATCGAGTGGTAAGAATTTGAATGTTACCGTAAATTCAATGGATCCTGTGATGAACTGTATTGTGCAAAGGAATGGTCGTATTAGTGAAATAAACACCTTAATTGGGAACAAATTTACAATGCTAAAAAGTCAAAAAGTAGAATTAGTTGTGGTTATTATTCCAGATTGTCCTACTGGAATTTATGGTAATAAAAAAAATTATTTTGTGAAAGAGTAACTTATTTATTCTTCTAACTCAAATCAAACATATTAATATTCAATTTTTTTTTTTTTTTTTAATAAAAACATTTAATATGTGTGATGTAATCGTTTTCAAGGAATTTGAATGTATTATTAATTATACAATTTTATCTTATTTTATTTTATTTTATTTTAGCTGCTATTAAGCAAAAATCAGAGTTGGAAATTGGTATTCTTACACAATGCATTAAATCCAAAACAATGCTTAGAATGAATCCATCAACATCTACTAATATTCTACTCAAAATAAACTCAAAATTGAATGGAATCAATCACACTCTTGCTAATAAAAGCAGGTAATAATATGTTAAATGATTAAGCAGTTCAAAATAGTAGAGAACAATTTAACTATTTAATTATTATTTCTATAAGCATGAAGCAATATTCTAAATTAAAATGTATATTATTTGAATTGTCAATTTTAATGTATAACAAAATATTAAATTAAATTAAATTTTTATATTTTAATTTGAGTTTAATTCTCTATAACTTTAATTTGATTTTAAGTTTTAAATTAAATAATTCATTATATTCCAATTATATAATTAGAATTCCAACTAATATAATTATAAACTTTTTAGTGATAATATTTATATTTAGCCATTTAAAGTATAAATTAAATCTTTTCATGTTAATTAATTGCTTAATAGAAGTCTTGTGTTTCATAATCAGGACAGATAAATATTCTCATTTATCTCAAATTGTGACTATGAATTTAAGTACAAAACTGTAATAATTTGAAATTTGAAATATAAATGATAACTTTCAATCATGATTAAAACAAAAAAGTGTATTTCATTAAAAAAAAAAAAAAAAAAACTTTTTAACTATTCAAAAATTATAATAGAAATGTATATACTTTCCAAATTTTAAAATTCAGTACTTAATATATTCTTGGTTGCATTAACATTCACTAAACATTTTATGAATCAATATTGGACTAAACCCTATTCAGTTTAAGTCGACCCACTCGTCAGATGAAAACTGGTCGTGATCGTTCACCCAAGCGCCAGTGTCCAATATCACATTACCACCTGTTGAATATGCACTGCGGTAAATGTTGTATACTTGACGGCAGCTGTCGAGTTCCAGTAGTTAATAATAATATAATAAATTGCAATAAAAATAAATAAATTCTCATTTTAATCAAATTGTACTCTGGTCCCGTATGGATCAGATTATCAAGGCTATTATAATTTAAAATTTTTGATGTTAGATGAATTTCTTTATAGAAATGAGAAATTAATAAAAATATTTTTTAATTATATATATTTTATCAAATAACATTTTTTATACTTTAGTCCGCCTAGCATGGAAGGAGCAATTATTTTTGGAGCTGATGTGACACATCCATCTCCTGAACAGACTACTATTCCATCAGTTGCTGCTGTAAGTAAAATTGAATTTCATACTATTGGAATAAATGTAAATAATAATTCTTAAGTTATAATAAAAGTTGAATTTAATAATGTAAAAAAAAAATTAGCTGTAAGTTACCTATTCTAGAAACTTAAGAACATTAAGATTTTTAAAAAATTTGCATTAACTTAAAGAGAAATTATTATTGTTTACTAAAGAAAATTGATCAGCACAGTATACCTCTTATGTTTTTTTATTTTCATTTAGATAATCTGTTTGTATGATTTTAATTATTGAATGAAAGTTACTTATTACTATTTGTTAGTCTTTGTCTTCTAGTATTTTTTACATTTAACATTGAACATCTGTGTCTTGTAAAAAATAAATAATTATAGCACTATTTTTTGTAATCTGATTTTAAAGTTTTTTAGATATTAATAGTTCTTAAATAATATTTTAAACATATTTTTCCATCTTAGGTAGCAGCCAGTCATGATGTTTATGGAAGCCAATATAATATGGAATGGCGCTTGCAATCTCCCAAAGTTGAAATTATTCAAGATCTAGAAGACATTGTTCATATACAGTTGCTTAAATACAAAGAAAAAACAAAACTTGTGCCAAAGAAAATATTTTATTTTAGAGATGGTGTAAGCGAAGGCCAATTTCTACAGTTGTTGGAATATGAACTAGTTGCTATTCGAAGAGCTTGTCTTCGACTCAATATAAACTACAAACCTTCGGTGACATTTTTGGTCGTACAGAAACGACATCACACTAGAATGTTTCCCAAGTTTAGATGTGATATGGACGGCAAGTTTGCCAATGTTCCATCTGGTACAATTATAGATACTCAAATTACCCATCCAACAGAACTCGATTTTTATTTATGTAGCCATGCTAGTATTCAAGTTAGTTATTATAAATATAATAATATGTTATATTAACCTTAAAAGCTAATACATTATGTTTTTTTTTTTTTATTTATCAAGGGCACATCAAGACCGACCAAGTATCATCTCATATGGGATGACCATAATTTCACTGAAGACCAGTTGGAACAACTGACATTCTACTTATGTTTTATGTTTGTACGTTGTACTCGTTCTGTTTCATATCCGGCACCTACATACTATGCTCATTTGGCTGCATTTAGAGCACGAGCTTATATTGAAAAGTTAGTTATTTGCTTACTGTATTATAATATAACAAAAATTGATTTATTTAATTAATTTATTATTATTTTATAGCAAAAACATTAACCTCAGTCGTTTAGATGATGAGCAAAACAAAAATAAGCTGAATGAATCATTCACTATTAATACTCCTATGTTTTTTGTTTAATTTTTTTTTAAACAATGTTTTATTTTTTTGTAATAACTCATTACTTTTTATTTAAAATAACATCAATTTATTATTACTATACTATCTCGAATAATTATTCTTATTTGATGATGTACAAGTTTTTTTTTTTATTATTACTTTACTTTTTTGCTTGTATTTCATATTATTATTTTAATAATAAAATGATATTCCTACTTTACATATTGTATTAGTATATTTAATACATTAAAACATAATTAGTATTGATAACCAATTTGCAGTTATTTATTTTTAAACATCTATCAAGTCATTTATATTTCTACACAAGATATAACCACCACTCCTCCTCAACTGATATCTAGGATTAGTATGTAGTTATATTGTTCGTATGATTTATTATTTTAATGTATCCATATTTTCCATGCTTTTTTTTTTATGATCGATTTCTTTTCAATCTTATGATGAATAATCACTAAGTACTTAATGAATCAATTGTGAACCAATAGCCCCCTCAAACATGATTTACTAGCTGACTTGCAGCGCGTAGCCACAACCTTAAAAGGAAGGAAATTTAATATACATTATTGTTTTTTATTGAAGCGTTTTTAAAAAAAGAATAGAATTAATTTTAATTAATTTAATCAAGTTATTGTAGATATTTTGTGGACACTGTTTATTTTGTTTCGCTTTCTGGTGCATACACGAATTAATTAGAAGGTTTTGCGACGTGTTGGTACATACTGTTGTCATGTGAGAAGCACGGATTCTCCAAATTTAACTCGCACACCTGCAGCGATTTACGATTATCCTTATGATTTATTGATGGTCATTGCAAAAGCTAGTCGCAATGGCAAAGTTTGAATTCATATGATATATCTTTTGGGATTATTGAAATACGTGACAACAGTAGTACATCTTGCCTGTCGAAGTTTTGATTCATAATTGTAGCTTCAATGACATCGTCCTTCATTTTTTTTCACAGAATGTCTTGTATTGTGGCAAAGCTGTTGAAGGTGGATTGATACTTCAGAGAAGAATTTTAATGTTAAAATATCTGGTGGTAAATGACAACTTTGCTTTGATTCATCACAGTATCAACTGACGTATACGTTGTCGTTTTGCAAAGTATTCCGTTTTGGATGCTAAAATTGATAGCATTAACATCGTTGTTTGTAGCTATTACTAATATAGCACGTGCACTGAACTATGGATGATTTTTGTAATACTACGAGATATTTGAGAAAACCGCATGAATTAAACTAATAAAAATTTGTTAGTAACGTGATACATTGTGTAGATCTGTCTATTGTGTACATCTTCACATTCACAATATCCAGTAATTGTTTTACGAAACATTCGGCGGATGCATCATTTTGTAATTCAACATGCATATTGGTTTTCAAAGTAAAATTCTTTACATGTCACCATAGAACTGACCATTTGAGAACTACATAGTACATTAAGTTTATCGTCAGGTATTGAACGTGAAATAACTGACAGGATTTGTTGAAAAACATCAGAAAATAAAATCAGTACTTCACTAAAAAGCTTTCCATTTCCTCTCAAATCTTTCAGTATATGACCAAACGTTTCCAATTTTTATTGTATATTGTGATGAGTTAACACGTTTAAAGAACCTTGCCCAGTTCGGGAATTCATGGTGATATTACATGTTAGCGTGTCAGTGATTTTCAAATTCAATGGCAATTTCAGTTCCCTAATCAATTTTTCATGAAAACCAGCAGTAGTGTATTAAAATTTTAAATTAACATTTAACGTACTTAATTGTGTTTGCTATATGCATTATCGAAGAGACATACGTTAAAACTTAGCAACTAAGTTACAATATAAAACTATTGATTATCTACTGGAAGATTAGATAAAAAGTCGGAAATGACAAGTACATTATTTTTAAGAAATTTGAAAGAATTGCATAATATCAATAAATATATAATAATATCATATATTATGTTTATATATAAATATATAATCAATATCCCAAACACATTATTAATTAGGTTTAGCTAGCCAATGCTTTTTCTGAATCTTTTTGCTCAGTGTCGATGATGAAATGTGATATATTTTAATCTTACTAGCCAACTGTCAAGTTAATTATTTTGAATTTAAATGTTAGATAAATGTAAAGTACCGTGTAATTTATCAAATGGATTTTTGGACAACTTACGTTTCTCATTGAATCACGTGTGTACCATTAAGCGCGGTACTACTGTGTAATGATTCAAATTGCAATAAAACAATAAAATATGTTAATGTGACTCCAATGATCTATAACAATAATCAAAAAGAAAAAAAATGAATTTTACTATGACATGTAGGCAATTAAATTAATATTTTATTCTATTAATATATACATATATAGTGACAGTATACGCTGTCGTTTATCTGCTAGCTGCATCTGCACGTGCCTACGCCACATGTCTCACATATGTAACAAATGCCCATTGTATTTCCCTGTGTTTGTTCCGTACGAGTATCGTTACATGTTCAGTGTAGAAATTATTTTTCATATTATTACACATTTACAGATAATCTGCATCGTGATTTCTAAGGATGATCTTACGAAAATTGTATTAAAAAATAATACAGGACATAGGTAATAACAGTGCGTGTGGTCTCATGAGAAATTGGCGATGAAAAAAGAAGTCATAATCAGCCCAAAAACATGTACTAGTAGGTATTTAAAGATACAATAATTATTTCTAGTAATTTTCTCCTCTGAAGTTGTTGTTTCAAATTTTTTTTGTACGGCCAGTAAAAATCGATATATTTCCACAAAGACTTTTGTTTCAGGTATAAAAAAAAAAAAATCATATTTCTTAAAAAATATACACATTTCACACGTCGGTATACACGATGAGTGACTTTGGCCTGAGACCGCGCGAAACTCGGTCATTTTTATGCGTAAGCGAGTTGCGTTCTTTCAAAGAAACAGTGGCGTAAATTGGGCTAAATTGTTAGGGTTGCAATCAGTTTCTAGGTTAGACAGACTTGTGGGGGGCTTTGCCCCCCACACCCCCCTAAAATATTTTATTTTATTCTAGATTTAACATTACAAGTACATAAATTCAACAAAACTATTTTAACCTTAAACACATATTGTATCTATTGGCAATTAGTATTATGAATATACGCTATAAATAGGGTATATAATTACTTACTGTCAATAAAATATTTATAATTTTCTTAAACAATATATGAGTACATTAAAAAAAAACAATTTTTTTATTTTATAAAATTTATATTTTAATAACAGCTGCCATTTATATTTTTTGTGTAATATAATACCTAATACAATATAATATATATATATACATTATAGGTAGATTTAAAATATTAGTTGGTTTTTTACTGAGGGAATAATATCATTTACTGCAGTAGTAATCGGCGGCCTCTACATTCTGCGGCAGCACTGAATTTTTCTATTACTAAATCTTTATCTATAAGAGATGATCTTTCACGTTCAATTTGCAAGATTCCAAGACTGTTTAATCTTGATTGTCCCATTGTGGTTCTTAAATATGTTTTTAACCTACGTAAACAAGAAAAACTTCTTTCGCATGATGCGGAGTTAGTTGGTATAGTAATAAATAATTGTATCAAACTTGTTAATGTTGGAAATCCAGCTTTATAATTTTCTGATGCAATGAAATTGATTTTTGATTGCACATTACTTTGATTATGTACAGCTTTATACATCCTATTTAAAATTTTTGTTTCTGCTTTAAGATTATCCTCATCAAAACCATACATTTTATTTATTTCTTTAAAAGAATTATTATTTGGAGTATCATTTAAGAGTATGTCTTGCATACAGTTTAAAATATATAAATTATTTTCTTCAAACCTTTCACTCATGTCATTTATAATATTATCCAGAACAGCAAAATATATATTTATTTTATAATGTTTATTTATGGTAGTATTTTCAACCTCCTTCAATCCACCGCCAAGTTTAGCTGGTATTTTTTGCTTTCTGGGAAGTATAGGAGAAGAAACATTATATTGTTTTCTTAAAATGTCTACTTCATTCCAAGTGTTATTAAAACTTTCTTCACACCGCATATTGCATAATTCTTGTATTGTTTCTTTTGCCATTGACTGTACATTACTATAAATTATTGAACTTGATTGTAAATACTTTGATAAAATATTAGTTAACAACAGTATCTTTTTAAGAAAGTATATACAAAATAAAAATTCAAAAGTATTTATTGACTTTAGTAATGCATTAGCATCAGATCCATAAACAGCATCATTTTCCGAAATATCTTCTAATGTACTAACCACAGTTTGAAAATTGAATAAAACCGCCTTGAGGGCATCTAGTCGGCAACTCCACCTAGTATCACTGAGACTTTTTAAAGTTTTAGGTCCTTCACATGTACTTATATTTAAAACTGAATACATTTTTTCAAAAATTGCATGCCTCTTGGATGATGCACCAATAAAATTATGTAATGTATTTAATGTTCCAAATACATTTCTTACATAAGATACTTGTTTAGCCAAATCTATAAGGCATAAATTTAAAATATGTGCATTACAGTGAATGTACATTGCTAAATGATTTTCTTCTTTAATTCTTGCTTGTACCCCTTTATACGACCCTCTCATTGACGCTGCACCGTCGTAACACTGCCCTCTCAAGTTTTCTATTTTTAAACCATGAGATACAAGAGTTGATTTTATTAACATTGAAAGTGTTTCTCCATCTGTATTTTCTGTTTTATAAAAACCAAGAAAAACTTCTGCTGGAGATAAATCTTTTGTTGCGTATCTTATAATAATTGCGACTTGTTCATGTCGAGACAAATCTTGAGTTTCGTCAACTATTATACTGAAAATACCCGCAGCTATTACATTATCAATTATATTTTCAATAACAATATTAGCTAAATACTCAAGAAATGTATTGGTGTAATCACCACTGACATAACGAAATGTCTTTTCTTTTTCAATAAAATATCGTTGAATAATATCATTATCTTTAGCACGAAGTGTTAATAGTTCTAGAAAGTTTCCTTTGTTTGAAGAGTCTTCGTCTTCTCTATGACCTCTGATAGCTATTCCTTGACGAGCACAAAAAAGTAAACTGTCTAAAATACATTTTAAATAGGCTCGATTATCAGCTACTATCTGCTGATGGTGTGTATTAATTTTGCTAATTATACTCCCAGATTTCTTAGAATTTTTATAACCAGCTAATTTGGCACTAGCTTCTTTGTGTCCAAATGATTTTTCATGCTGAGGAAAAGACTTGAAACTAGCTTTTGACCATTGCTTGAATCCAACACTAACAAAAGTTGGATCTGATGTTTTAGATGGAAAAACACGACAGTAAAAACAATATGCAGAGTTACTGCTAGGACTATATTCTATCCAAGGAAAAGAAGTATACCACTCTGTTCGAAATTTTCTTCCTAAATGCTGTGGAAATATAATGTTATTTGGTTGATACGGTCCAAACCCACTTGAAAATAAAATTAAAGCATTTGTATTCTTATGACCAGGATCTCGATTAAGATTGTCACTTATCTAGATAAATATATATACTTGAAATTAAAATAAATTTTAACAAATACCATATACAATTATTCAATTTATTAAAGAGTATAAAAATGAGTGAATATTGACTATTTTGTACAACATTTAAAATTCTACAAATTGAAATTATAATTATTTCAATACTTGTTTTATGTTTTGTGATTGCATGTACATACTATTTAAAATTCAAAACTTTTATCATTGGTTTAAAGATTAAAATTGAATGCAATATTTTATATTTACCAATAGTGTATTTGTAGTTTGATCTGACTTTGATGTACCTACATGGCTAGATATAGCATTCTGAATTTGATTTATGTCCTTGGTATTTGGTAGAATATCCTAAAATGATCAATGAAATTAATACAAACATGATTTATATACATATTTATCACTTTTATACTACACAAAATAACCAATACATTTACTATTATTTATTTAACGTAGGTAACTAGTTACAGAATTTTCACTTTAAATTTATTAAGGTAAAGTGTTTACTGTTAACCAAAATATCCTTAAATATTAAATGATATTAAATTAATATAAATTTAATTTTAATAAATTGTAAATGAATACTAAAGATATGATATGAAATTAAGTATTAACTGTATTTACCATTTTTGATCTTTTTTCTGGGGAAAGGTGGTTTTCTTCAGGTAAGTTAACATTTTTCTCAGCATTAGTATTTTTCTAATAAGCAGGTACAACAATTTATTAGAATCAAAATAATAAAAAAATATATAGCAAAATAAATTTAATTTTCCCAATAATATAATATTACCTTAATAATTAATATAAAAATTAAATTACAGATCAAAAATAAACTGTTTTATTCATCAAAATTGTAGTTTTAATATAATATAAATCAGTAATATATTTTAATGGCTACTCTTAACTTAATGTATACTAAATATGTGTACTAAAGACTAAACAATTATATGAATTTAAAGTAAAAATAGACACTTACTTTTGACTTCGATACTTTTATAAGAAATTTGTCCATTGTAGTAAGTACTTAATTTTAAGTCGATCACGAATAAGAAATAACAAGTGTAAAAATTAAATTCATGAATAAAACAAACAAATAGTAATTTTAAACTATGAAACACGTTTTCATTATCAGCTACCATTGAGACTCGAGTCGGCCGATCACAATAAATATACATATTGGTATAATAATAGAAAATTATTAATAACAAAACTATAAATAAATGTGGAAAGGATATAGTATAATAATAATTCCAGTGCTTCAAGACAACGTTAAACATTGGTTCTCAAAATATAAATTAGTTAGTTTATTATTATATTGATATTTCAATTTTTTGATAATTGAAATCGTAATTTTTTGGAGTCGCAAAAAGATACTCTTGCGACCCTATGATATTTTCAGGGGTTGCAAGTGCGACCCCGTGCGACCCCCAGTTTACGCCACTGCAAAGAAAGTACCGTAAGTACCTATTACCCAGTATGATAGTCGTCTATAATCTATATTATGTATATTATTAATAATAATTTATTATATTAGATCATTATTAAGTTATACCGTGGTTATGAGAGATAGATTTAACGTTATTAGACCACCACACGCGTGTACGATGACTTTGCGTGCTATTACTTGACGCATAAACTCCTGCACCTGTTAACAGAAGATTTAAGTTAGTGTATTATTGGTATAGCAGAAATCAGAAATATGATTTTATAATATGAGTTAAATATGTCATTACTGTATTAAAAAATAGAATTTTCATAATTACACCTATCGTGTCTAAAAAATGTTGATATATATATTTTGTGAAAAGTTGAAATCTTTACAGAACTTAAATAATTTTGAATTATACATCAAAATAACAAAATCTTTTATTTAGTCAGAAACTGATATTTATGCGAAAATTCCGATTTTATATTTTTTTTATTATAGCATGGCTATAAAAATATGAAGTTGTAATAAAAATAATTTTAAAAATTTGTTTTCTCGACATCAATACGTTTTTAGTGTTAATAAACTGTACGAGTTATGACCAAATAGTATGAATATATAATATATATACCTATATATATAGGTTAGGTTATATATACCTATAATATATAATATGTATATATATATATTAGTATATTACAATATAATAGGTATAATACATAAATACGTAATGTGTACATATAGTATAGGTATACATTTATATATTAGATAATATGCCACAACAAAAATATTCAATTGTCATAAACTCATGGATTCGTGATTAAACGTTTAATGTTTTTTTAAATAATCAGAATTTGTATTAAGTACCTAGTCACCTAGGTACATACCGTGGATTTATAGATTTTGAACAAATTAAGGGAATATTATGGATTATAGCTATAGCTGACTGCCTGACTATAACCTAATATAGGTTATATATGTTACGGGTAATGTTAACATTCGGATAATGTCGACATTATCCGGCTAATGTCGACATTAGCCATCCATGTTGGCTAATGTGTAATTTTTCGTTTATAAACTTGAAATATCAACATTATCCGGATAATGTTAACCTTAGCCAGTCAATTTTGGATAATGTTAAAAGTTATGTACTATTTAATTTATTTAAGTTTCATCACTGCTTGGTATATTAATTTAACGTGACCACTGACCCCAGCTTATCTTATCTTAACTTATAACTGAGTTAGTCAGTTATCTTACCGATAAAATAAACAATATATATGAACTTAATATTTATCTTAATCCCTATTTTTATACCTATGAGACGTCGCGCTTCGATCTGTTGTTAGTCTGTTTCAGTTTTCACGCGTGACAGTTTCCAGTACAGTGTTAAGTGTAATAATAAATAATAACACATTCATTCTATTCTTAAATACTATTTAAAAAAAAATCTTAAAATATAAAATAAAATTTAATATTGTATTATTAGTAGATTAGGTTATTAAAAATGAAAAATAAGCTCATTTAAATTATACTCGTATTATGTATTTTATGGTAATTAGTAATTATTGTATCTTTTTTTTTTTTTGCATATAGTTAATTGTATCTAAAATATATTTAATATTGCTAATAATTTAAAATGATTTCCTATCATGCATGATGCAATTTTATAGTTGTTAAGACATTATCCATAAGTCCTTGGCTAATGTCATATTAACCGGTTAATGTTAACATTAGCCGGCATTTAATAATATTCATGGCGGGTAATGTTAACATATGGCTAATGTCGACATTAGCCGGATAATGTCGACATTATCCGAATGTTAACATTACCCGTGACATATACACAGTGGCGTATTTACGGGGGGGGGGGGTTCCCGGGTCTCGACTCCCCCCAGAAAAAAAATAATTAAAAAAATCATAAATAGCTTGCTATTGCTTGCTACGTGGTAACGAGAAAAAATAATATTAATTTATATTATGTGTTTTTAATGTTTGTATTACAATATTCTTAAAAATAACTTTTGGTTATTTTTTTATCGCGTCGTCACCATCCGACGACGATAACGACGTAATATACCTATATATAATTATATTAGTATGCTGTCTATTATAATTTATAAACTATAGTAGACAGTCTGCGATTGTTTGGTATTAATAATATTTCAAATATTTGGCATTTGCAATTTGTTATTGACGGCATCGACATAATATAATCACGTTTTTCGAATATACGAACGACGAACACTTAACAAGAAAATAAGGACGTAAGGTAACTATTAATTTCTAATTTTTAATTGATTTAATTTACAAACAGTATTGTTTAATGTAAAGTGTAAAATAAAAATACATTAGGTATACATAATACTAATACTTATATTAATATATTTTATATGATATTATTCTAAACAGATCACAATTATGACTTCTAAAAAGCAACCCAATATTCAGTCTTTTTTCAAATCTACTATAAATGTTTTACCTATACAAGAAAAAGTTGATGATATACAAAATAAAACAGATTTTAGTTAGGTTATTGAGGAAGTTATTGAAGAACTAGCGAAAAAAAAAGACGTTTACCTTTTTTACTATGAAAACTATTAAAACTATTAATTGACATTTATTTTCATAATAATAGTGAAATATAATATAATATAAATAATATCATTATTAAATCATAACTCGTATGTATTTTATTATAATGTTATAAACCTGTATTTAATATTAAGACCCCCCCCCCACAAGAAAATTGAAAATACGCCACTGTATATACATTATATTTCATTTATCTTATTATATCTATACTCACCGTTTCAATTTCTTGCATTTTACTTTTGTATGGTTCTCCAGAGAGTCGACTTTCTTTGAAAATATCCAATAACAGTGTATTCAAATTATCGAACATTTCATTTGACTATTCAATAAAAAAAAAAAAACAAATAAATAATTTTGAACACATAATTAATTATTTTATTTTATTTTTATAGAACATTAGGTGATCATATATCAATTCTACACAAAATGCATATTTATTAATTATTCTCTTACTAAATATCTGCATAGGTAATAATTAATAGGTACCTATATTATAATATTATGCAATCACAAATATTATAGACTCTTCATTAATTTATACCTTTAAATGGCTATTTACTTTAAACGTGTATTATAAATATCAATATACTTTGTTACACGGATGGACTAAGAAAACATGAAGCATTCAAGTATTACCTATTTATACGAAAACATAACTATATAGCCATTATGACACTATGACTATCTATGTATTTCTATTGATATTCTGGTTTTTACAATAATACTCGAAATACGTTTTGTACACACAATGGTTCACATTGGCTTCGAAAATAAATTGCGATAAGCGTTCTAAACGTTTAAAAAATGCGTCATTTAACAGTTGGATTTCATGAAAAATAATCAAGATCATATTATTATTATTATTATTGTTTTCCATTTTAAGTGTTTGAAATATTAGAAAAAAAGACATCGCATCAAAACCTCATTGCCCAGCCTTGCTCGCTACCTATACTTATTTTTACTCGTTCATCACCGTATATTATTTAAACGTTTTTCATTTTTCGTACCTATTTAACATTTTAAATTATAGATATATTAAATCAAACGGAGGGGAGTCTTGGGATGCAGGAAGTGAAGCAAGCAAGAACAGCGAGGAGGCCCATATGTTTGTATTTTAATCGCGGTGGACTTCACGTCTCGAGGTTTTTTTGTCGACCAACTGCAGTATTTACAAGACAGTATATCAATATATCATAGTAAATTGGAAACCGACGCCAAGGTAGGTATAGGTACTATGCGCAGAAGGCAAATATTAAAATATAATTTGACGCGTTATGATACAATTATAATACATATAATGCGCGCGTATTAAATAATATAGGTATATAACTAAATATATAATTTATGATATAAATACTAATATATAACTAAATCGCATACGACTAAACCAAGTCGAAAGTGTCATCAGTGGGTGGCTTCTTTCCTCAAATTTATGTACATCACCTTATTTGTTTATCTATTCCTTATCGCACATAATATACCTATACTTATTACATCTAAGCATAGGCGGAAATCGGGGGGGGGGGGGCTAGAGGGGACTAAGCCCCCCCCAGAAGTTTAAAGTACAGGTCTTAGCCCCCCCCTGGCCACCACAATTTTAATGTGACTAAATATACAATAATTATTCTAATTGAAAAATTTATTTTTAATATATGAATCACAAAATAAATTGTACAAAAAATATTCTATGACAAAAATTAAATTTTACAAACTTGTCATAACATGGAACGATCATGATAATTTATACTTCGTAATATACTATTATTAATAATACGTAATAATACTCTGTTTTGAAATTACTGTTGTAAAAAACTACTTAACATTAACAACTGGAAAAGATGATATCTCCTTAGAGGATTTAAAAACATTTATTGTCAAGAATGTCTACCCAAATATATATAAACTTCTACAGGTGACTTTAACTTTACCAATAAGTTCAGCCACCTGTGAACGTTCTTTTTCTGCAATGCGCCGAATAAAAACTTGGATGCGATCTACAATGGTTGAAAATAGATTCAATGATCTTTCTATTTTAAACATTGAAAAAGATTTAGCAAAAAAGATTAATAATAATGATATAGTTAATGCTTTTTCGAATAAAAATCGATATATTGTATTGAAATCAATATATTAGATACACTTATTATGTTATATACTTGACTTCTTTGTTTTAACATCCAATATTAAATTGGTTATAATTCGATTAATTTAATAACTTAATGATAAAATTTCTGTTGAGAATAAAATGTCCAAGGTAAGGCACATTATTGTTTTTGTACTGCGTATTATGGTTAAATTGTTTAGTATGTCAAACTTTTAAATTGTTTTGTTGAAATAAATAATTGCGAGTGACTTAAGTACATTGGTGCCTATATAGGTGCAATGAGAAATATAATACTCAGCCCCCCCCCCCCAGTAATTTCACCAAATTTCCGCCTATGCATCTAAGACATAGATTGTATATTTTCTTATTATAGGTATAATGTAATACGTAGGTATATAGGTACTTGAGCGGTGAGCTCGTCGCACGTGTACGCCAAATAGGTGAACTGTCCGAACCACACGACCAATTGGACGACGACAGCCGGCGACATGTTGGTCCTCGCTTCCGTGTCATCGGTCAGCCGGTGGAACACCGATATGGCCACGTACGTGACGCGGACGGCGGCCAGCAGGACGGCCGCCATGAGGTCCACGCCGTAAGCGCCGCACACGCCGTCCGTCGCCAGCCCGGTGATCCGCCAGTGTCTGCGGGCCAGCTGCGCGATGACGTCACTTCGCGGGGCCGTACGGTCGGCGTCATCGCCGGATGACGGTCGGACGGGACGCCGCGGCCCGACCGCGGGCATCAGGCCAGTTACGCCGCGGTTGACGGACCGCATGCTGCTGTTGGCCACGGCCAGCAGGGCGGCCGCGGCGCCGGGAAAAAAAAAAAAAAAAAAAAAAAAAAAAAAAAAAAAAAAAAAAAAAAGCGGCCATCGCGAACTGCGCGACCGGAAACACCGGGATCAGGTACGCGTGCCACGGCACCGCGCACCTGATCGCGGCCGTCGCGGCACCGCAGTCGCCGTCGCCGCCGTCCGAGCGTCCGGCCGCGGTCGCGTTCAAGCACTCCGCCGTGGACCGCCGCCGCCACGCGACGGCCGCCGCCAGCGCGCAAACCTCCGACGCCCTGTCCAGCCAGGCCACCGCGTAGTACACGCACGCGTACACGCACCACACGCCGCCGCACACGGTGTCGTAGCACGAGGCCTGCGGCAGGTGCGCGACGGCCCGCACCGTGACCGGCCACGTTTCCGCGACGACCCGATGGGCCACGGACGCCAGGCAGACCGCGTTCCAGGCGAGCGTGCCGGCCAACCGCCATCGGACGGCCGCCGTGAATCGGCGTCGCGGGCGGTCCGCGGCCGTCTCCTCGGCCAACACCAGCACCCCGGCCGCCTTGCCCGTCCAGTACACCGACGCGGCCCACACGTCCTGCAGCGCGTCGCCGTGTCGTCCGCGCGCCGCGAACGTTGGCCGCTGCGCCATCGTCGCGTAACGGCCGCAGTGATCCGCCGCGAGACCTGCAGCTAGCGCGCGTAAGGTACGAACTCTGAAATATCACAAAATATCTGATCCTTTTTACCCTCCCCTCCTTTGCAAACCACAAACGCGACGGGAGCTGAGAAATCGTCGTGTTACCGCGGTATGACCGGTATATACGCTGGTCTCTCGATATTTGCGCAGTGATCTGCAGATGTCGTATAGGTAGTTTTGTATTCTTGCAGTTTAAGTTTTGACGAGTACTTTCATCCGTTTCAGCGGCTAATTCGACAACGCGAACAAATATTGAAATATCTTTGATGAGTAATATATAGTATGATAATATTATGATATGACTATCACGGTAATTAAGTGCTGTCGCGAACTATTCGACTTTTTTAAAGATTCAGTCGGCAGACGCAGGTCGGTCTAAGGCGGCGATTAGTACCTACATAGCTATATTACAGTAATATAACGCGCTGTGATGCGTACATAGCACACCGGCCGCGCAGTACGACGGACAACCGAATAAAATGATTATTACCTTTACCTACCTAACCTAATGGTGCCTACTCGAAAACGAGGGTAATGTTATTATTTGGGCGTGTTCAATATACTTAAAATGGCCTACAACAGAATAATACATTTTTATGATATTATTTCATTTCAATCTTTTCAAAATCGTATACTTATCGCATTAAGGTCCGCTCAAACCGAAGCGGTAGCGGTGGCGGTAGCGGCAGCGAAATTTAATGTCCATACGTTTTAATACGAACGCACTCACTATCGCGAAATTAATACCGCGGCGAAAATATTACCGCAAGATTGAGCACGATATTTTTATTTTTCGCTGCAGACACTATATTTTTCGCTTACCGCTACGATAATCAGTTGTAAATTCCCAACTAGTTATCTACATTATAAGTTATATTATATATTATATAGTTATATAGTTATATTATATTATAGTTATCATTATAAGTTATCTACATTTTATTATTAATATATTAATATCTATAGAAAGATTATCATTACATTGTATGATATATTTTGACTTTACATTCAAACACATATCTATTCATCGTACGTATCATTGCAGTTGAATCTAACGTCGTGGTGTTTGAATGTATGAACGATTGTCTTGTTTAAAATTTATTATAAAAATTATAATAAATAATAATAATTATAAATAAATAAATATTATATTATAAATAATTATTTAATAAAAATGACCAATAAAGTTGAACAGTTAATAGCTATTGTTAAAGAATATCCCATAATATATAATATGACACTTCCAGAATTCAAGGATACGAGAAAAAAAGATTATATTTGGGATCACGAAATAAGTGTTAAAATGAACGGTGAAAGCGGTAAGTAAAATATAATTAATCTATAAAAATACAAGTCATTATAATAATAGTTATAAATATTAGTTATGATAAAAAAATGAATCATTATTTATTCATCATTAAAATACTCAACAAAACATTCTCGCACTCGAAAAGCTTCAATTGTACACCTTCTAGGATTATTTGCAATGTTATTCCGTAGTAAAAACGGTTCTTCATCGGCTTCAAGCTCATTGTCGTATATATTACAATTTTGGACTCTCAAATAATTATGTAGTATACATGTTGCCATAATAACCTTTTTTACAGTTGTTTCTTGCATTTCCATTGGCCTCTCAAATACCCTCCATTTCTTCGCTAAAATTCCAAATGCATTCTCTACTACTCTTCGTGCCCGGCATAATCTATAATTGTAAGTATCCTTTTTTCTATCATTTCGTGATTGTCGTCTAGGAAATGGTTTCATTAGATAAGTTTTTAATGAAAAATATAGCAATTTGTTGTTTTGTACTTTAAAATATTAATATTAATAAATAAAAATATAATAATTACTAAAATACATGTACGCGCATGGGTGTCACAATGTCGACTAGTAACTTTCGGCGAAATATTTCGCTCTCCGGTTTGGTTAGATCAGCGGTATTTAAAAAGCGATAAATACCGCTGAAGTTACCGCCACCGCTACCGCCACCGCTACCGCTTCAGTTTGAGCGGACCTTTATTCCCGCGAAATCCTATAAACGCCCACGATGGCCATACCTATTTAATATAATGGCACTATAATGTATTAAATAAATAAATAAATAATGTTGTTTTGATTCGTTTGCTATTGAACTTTACGTTATTATTACGCTATACCAGAGTACAATATTTTAAATATTCAAATCATTGGGCGCATGTCGTGTTAAATTTTTAACTTTTTTTTTATATCAAACGACATCATGGACGGTCTAACTCAGTCACGCGGTTATAACAAATATCAATAATACAATATTCCTTTTTTGGGGGACGTAATATGTTATTATTGTGTCACACGGATGAGTGATAATCGAAGTTATAAGGATAACCTACCAATTTTTTTTTTTTTTTAATATATATATTATTAAATTAATGTTTGTTTTAATATTATATATTAGGTATTATAACTTAAAATTCCATTAACAGTCTAGGTACGAAAAAATAAATTTACATTCCATAATAATATTAAAACAAGTGGCAAGTGCATTACAGTGACATACCAATTTAAATTTAATAATATTTAACTTACATTTTTGCCGTCTTATGTTGCCGTCAAATATCGATATCGAATTTTAATCAGCTAAAATTAAGTTTGTAAGTTGGTCGTCGAGTTTAATAACGAATAGTCAGTTACTTTAAGAACAAGACGTTAACAGTTGTAATTTGAAATTAATATATTATATGTTCAATCTTCAATTATTGATGTCTTTAATTCATCACTTGATAATGATATAACTACTTAGCACTGTCTTTGTACGAGGATGAGTCAGGGCGTCATTTCAGGTTTTTTTTTGGTAGGCGAAATTTCACCACGCCATATAAAAAAATATATACATGAATGTACAAAATCTTGCTTTCAATTAGGTATTTCAAAACATGACATGTACGGAATTATTACATCAATAAAAATGGAAAAAATCGATTTAAAAACTAAAACATACCTAATTAATAATTAACTATATATAATTGGTTTTTATTTGATGTATTATTAATAAATAAGGCCAAGACGCTTTGTGAAAATGTTGACTTTATATTATTAAACAGATAGGTAACTACTTTCAGTATTTAGTACTATTTTAAAAGTAAAGGGTGCAACTGTATACCCCCCCCCCATGACATCTCTTGGATGAGTCCGAGAGCTTTTCTTTTTGTATACGTCTTATTTTTATAATGCAAATTTTGGTACCTATGTGTTGATTATATATATATATATATATATGTTACGCCTTATGCCCAAGCCCGGATCAAGAGCTTCAGGGGCCAATACATGGTTGTGGGCCCCAGTCAATAAAAACAATTCTTTAAAATTATAAAATTATACAATAAAACAAATTTAAACATTTTTATTAAAGTATGATAACGATTGATGAGGATAAAAATATTATATTTTTATTAAAATATACATTTACACATAAAATTAAGTTTTGTTTATGTAAACAGGTTTAGTCGGTAGGTATCTGAATTATGAGTATCCATGACCAAGACAGCCACATAAACAAATTTTCCCAATTCTATTTTTAAATACAGTAATATCAAAATATATGCCTATTCCCAACAAACACAAACCTGGCTATGACGCTATTTTTCCCCACTTACCATACTATTGGTGGTAAACAGGCCCCATCGATTGTTAGCTCAAACAAAAAAAAAATAAAAATATTTTTGTAGGTACTATAAAAAGTACAAATTATCACTTAATGTAATTTTAAACCGAGACAACTATGGGCCTTTAACACACGTGGGCCCCGGGAACTTGGTCCCTCCTGCCCCCCTTAATCTGGACTTGCTTATGTCTACCTTTTGAAAAACTCGTATACCGGATTTGCCTTCTTGGATATTGAATTGATTGGTTTTTAGGATTTAATAAAATATCAAAGAAAAATGAATTGAAATTATATTTTAATAATCAAAAATAATACATTTAGAAATAAACTTTATAGAGAACAGGGATTTTAGTAACTGTACAATTAATGAATTAATACATCGAGTGGGTGATTGAGCGCGTTTTTATGTGTTCTATGATGGGTTTTTAGAGACGATGTTCTACGAGATGCCGCCTTTGCTCGTAAATCGTAATTAAAGCATTTAGATTGCGGCACGACTCAAACACCAGTGTGTTATACGTAAATAATCAGAATATTTAAATACATTGATAATTCTGTAGTGCTTAATTTAATTTCTAAAATATGATTGTCCTCTAATTAAATGAAATAAAGATATAATGTAATAGTAATAATGTACCTAATTACCAATATAATTTATTTTTTAATGTCTAAACATTCTAAACGCATTATCTACTAAATGTGTACGATTAAATGTGAGCTATAATGATATATTATAAATAATATAAATCATTACAGAATTCAGAAACCGACAGATCGTTAGGTTGATAATATTTTTATAACGCGCCTAATTTAATTATCTATTTCTTTTATACTATACATACCTAATACAGTACCAATACAATTATTGGTAGTCAATAGAGAGTATAACTGGTATAAGTACATTTTTGTTAGCAGTATTTGAACAGACGGTACCGAAGAAATTGCAATTGAACTTATGGTCCGAATTTTGATGATGTAGTTTGGGTCACTGTAAATTTCGTCCCAATTTTAATTTTTTAAGTACATTTTTTTTTTTATTGTAGGTATACCTACCTATTTTATTCATACTCATAAACAATTAAAGCCTAAATATTTTTTATTCGTACGTAACATATGTTTAATCAACTGCTGTATCAAATTGTTTTATATCTATTAATCATTGACATTTTTTCTGGCAATTTATTTTCCTATAATATTATAGTTTAATTTAAATTTAAATAATAAATAATACGATAAGTCTTATCAAAGATAATTGATAACGAATATTGATATCTGAAATAGTGATTTGTGGGTAGATAAACACTATCTAAATAGTTGTCGTCTGTCGACATGTTGAGTAATATTCATAGGTATAATTATATAAATAATTATAGTCTGAGCTAGATACAGTATTCACCTTTACCTCAGTAATCAATTTCTTTCTCTGAAAGTTATAATATAAATATTTATTCAATGATGCATATTATGTTTAAGTAAAGCAAATTCTACCAACTTTTTTGTTTGATTTGTATTGATTGGCCAACTTTTGATATAACTGATGTGTATGTATATTAAAAACTAAATAGTATTGTACAACGGTCACAAATTTCTTCTTAACGATGTCGACTCCAAGAGGTACAGATGCAACAAGGGTGCTGAGAGGTGCACAAATGGTGTTGGAAGAAATATTTAAGATCAACGAACAGAACTGCAAAAGGAACATGAAAAACTGTAGCATTACAAGCGCATTTAAAGATACTACAGTTGAAATTGCCGACAGGCTTGGGGCCGCTAAATTAAAAGTAATGCAATGCAATTTTTATGTTATAACTTATAATAGTTGCTAGTGGTTATTTTATTAAATAATATTTTAGGTATTTTCTATCTAAACCAATAGTTCCTAAATTTCATTACGCGTGCCAATAATATAGATTAAATTGATAAAAAATATAAATGTAATAATAAATTATCAAATAGGTATAGTTTAATTTTATGCATTACACCTAGATCCTATATTTTTTATTTTATATATATTTTATCATTGTAATATGAACCAATAACAATTAAAAACATATTATAAACATTCTCATTTTGCCAAACATATAGAATATTGGTTCCATATTTCTTTGAGCTATCACGAACATATTTTAATTTTACTATTTAATCTTTTGAGGTAAATTAATTGATGTATTGTTGCAATATTTAGTAGAAGAATAGGAAAATAATTTCTTCTAGAGTGTTACATTTTTATCTTTTGTCAACTTTTATATTATTGGCTCTTGTTAATTTCATTAATATGGTCAATTTATATTGAGTTATTACGAGCAACTAAAAAAAATGTATTTTTAGATCATGACAAAGTCTTATCTTTAAGTAAAAATTTTTTTTTTTATTTGTTGATTTATATTCATAATCGTCTTTCTTCTGTAGCCAGAAAACATCACAAAAGAAATTTCTGAGAGATCAGCCATGGTATTTGAAGGTCTGCGAAATGTCATCATTATGACACGTAAGTTATTAATACTAAAGTTCAAATAAACATTATTAATTCTTTGTTTGTTTATAGTCCAACAAAATAATCAGTTTGAAGAAACTATACAAACTAATTCAGAAGATATACCTTTTGATCAAATTCCTTATGAAGGCCAAGCATTAAATGGACCATTTAAGGTTCCGAGTGATGCTTTGAAAAAACATTATTTCTATGGATCCTGCACTAGAGACTTAGTTATTGATCCTCTTAAATTAAATATTATTGGACAAAAAGTGTATTATAGTAGTAACGAGGAAGAATCAAAGCAAAGTATAATTGATAAAAATAAAAATGAAATTAAAGAAAAACGTAAACCAACTGTTAACAAAAACACAAAACCAAAACAACAGGTTGTTTGCAATTTGTTAGAATTGTTTGAGTATAAAACTAAATTCTGAAAACAATTTTTAGTTAAGTAGTTCTGCTAAACAGAGAACTGTACCATCTTCACATATTGGTCGAATGTTGTCAT
The DNA here is from genome assembly GCF_002803265.2 of Melanaphis sacchari. Lineage (NCBI taxonomy): Eukaryota > Metazoa > Arthropoda > Insecta > Hemiptera > Aphididae > Melanaphis > Melanaphis sacchari. The sequence continues at coordinate 4,357,506 of NW_020271232.1, read as the reverse complement.
TTGGTGGACTTGCAGCAGGGATAGGTATTGGAGCTGTTACAGAAATGACAAAACGTACACTTGGAGTAAGCAATTCCACCAAAAAAAATGAAGGTGGTTACATGGAAAGTGCATTTATATCTCCAGAAAATGCTGAGCGTATTGCTAATACATTATGCGAGGTTCGAGGTTTGTTAATAATGCTGTACGATTTTTATGGGTTGTAAGTATTTTTTGATTTATAATTTTCTAGGTGCTGCTTTAAAAATTGGTCAAATTCTTAGCATTCAAGACAACAATTTATTGAGTCCACAGTTACAAAAAGCATTTGAAAGAGTACGCCAATCTGCAGATTTCATGCCAACTTGGCAATTAGAAGTAATAATGAATTAATTTTTGTTTGATATTATATCCCAAATTTTTTATTTATTTATTTTTATTTAGAAAGTATTAGCTAAAGAATTGGGTGCTAATTGGAAAGAACGTTTTGAAACTTTTAACTTAAAGCCTTTTGCGGCTGCATCTATTGGTCAAGTACATGAAGCTACAATTAGAGATGGAACGAGAGTTGCAGTCAAAGTTCAATATCCTGGTGTTGCTGATAGCATAAAGAGTGATATTGATAATTTGGTCGGTGTTATGAAAGTGTGGAATATGTTTCCTGAAGGCATGTTTATAGATAACATTGTTAAAGTAGCTAACAAAGAACTGTCCAATGAAGTAGATTACATTCGAGAGGCAGAATGTACAAGAAAATTCAGAGAGTTATTGGAACCTTATAATGATTACTATGTTCCAAAAGTCATCGGTAAATCATCCCACATTAAATATTTTTATAAATTGCCCCTGACTTGATTGAAACTAAAAATGTACGACTTCAAAACTTTGTGTAAATTACAAGTCGATAAATATTTTTGCTCTGTAACATGGTAGTTTATAAAGTATATATGATGTACATATTACTTAAAAGATGTTTTTATTTTAGATGAAGTTAGTACCAAACGTATATTTACATCTGAATTAATTGAAGGAATACCATTGGACAAATGTGATTACATGGATCAAGGTACTCGTAACAATTTGTGTTTCTTAGTGTTACAATTGTGCCTTAAAGAGCTTTTTGAATTTGCATACATGCAGACTGATCCGAATTGGGCTAATTTTTTTTATAACGAACGAACTAAACAGGTAAATTTTAATCATATTGTTAATTTTATATTTTATTATTAATTTAAAAATATAATATTAAATGAAGAAATTATTTTTTTATTTTCAGTTGATATTATTGGATTTTGGAGCAACTCGTTCTTTTGATCAAAAGTTTTTAAGTGATTATTTAAAAATCATTAAGGCAGCAGCAGACAACAATCGTGAACTAGTTCTAAATTATTCCAAAGAAATGGGATTTTTAACGGGATATGAGTCAAAGGCAATGGAAGAAGCTCATGTTGATATGGTAATGATTATGGGAGAAGTATTTCAGTATGATGGAGAGTATGATTTTGGCTCTCAAAATTCTACTAAACGTATCCAATCACTATTACCAATAATTCTACATCAACGACTTGCACCTCCGCCTGAAGAAATCTACAGTATTCACAGGAAATTATCTGGTACTATTAGTAACATTTTATAATAATAAAAATATACGATAATTTTTTTTTTTTTATTTACAGGGATATTTTTACTTTGCTCCAGATTAAAAGCCAAGTTTATGTGTAGAAAATTATTCTTTGATACTTACGAACAGTTCAAACACAAATATTAATAATTTCAATGGTAGTCAATTTACATATAATATAACACCACTTAGATGTTATTTGTTAACAAAAAAATGTGCAATTGAGGAAAAACAGATCAATGAATTTTCTAGATAATATATTGTTTTTATTGCTTTATTATCATTATTTTTTTTTTATTATTAAAAAGTAGCATGTTATTATAATATTACAATTGACTAAATTTTTGAATCAAAACAATTACTAAAAATACTATGACCTATATGTAGGAAAATAGTTTTCCTTATAAAGGATTGTTTTTATAGCTTTTAATAATTGAGTATCTTTAACATATTTTTGGTATGCAATTTTTTCGAATAGTTTATTTATTTAAAAATAAATAAACTAATGTTTGACTAAAACAAAAAAAAAAAAACATAAATCTTTAAAAAAAAAAAAAACAATAATAAATACATAAAAAACAATAAAACTATATATTCATAAAGACAAAAGTGTTGCTTCATATTAATGTCTTTTATAAACATAACACATTATTTTTTTTTACGAAATATAAAGAAAAAAATTCATTAGTATAGAGAAATATAAAAAAAAGAAAAAAACTATCATCTTGTAAATATTTGTAAAAATGTATTAATATAGGTATCAGATTTTTTTATTTTTTGTTGTGGCATTGCTTAAAGCAGAAAGTCTCTTACATATTACTTTTAATACTTCACTATAAAAGTATAAACATGTGCTATTGTTCATTTTTAAGTTTTTGTAGGTAATAGAAATGAAAATTATTGATTGTCTCTGAACACTAAGACTTCATAGAAGCACATTAAAACTGATTCTTTATAATTTTGATATAAGTTACTAATGATAAAAAGAAAGTAAAGTTCTAAAAAAAAAAAAAAATAATACATAATATATTCATATGTATATTAATATATTATGTTTTTATATATTTATCATGAGAATAAACTTAACAACAAAAAAAAAAGATATTAACAAGTATGGTGAACAGCCTGGCATTTTTTTTTTTTGTCGAATATATCAATATTGGTTTGGTCGTACCAAAAAACAATTAAAAATGTATTTATTTTTTTAAAAATACTATCACAGTGCTTCCTAAGAGCAAGAAGACAAAAACGTTCAATTAACAATACATAATATATTACTCGAGAGAAAAAACTATCACCGTTTCAAAAAATACCTTTTACAATTATTTTTTATATTATTTATTTATTTTTTTTTTTTAACTAACCCGCACGATGTAAATCATTTATAAACATTATAACGTGTTCTCATTTATTTAATAGTTATTTTCTGGCGGGAGGGAGAAGTTCTTTCTTTTCTGTAATTATAAATAAAGTAAATAAACTATTTTAATCTGTGTTACGTATAAACTAGTCAACAAAATGCTAAACGGAGTAGGCTATATTTCATTAAACGCCATGGGTTCGCGTCGCGTTTTATCTGAATTTGTCCTTGTGATGTTCGATGATCACCGACGCGGGCTCGTTGTTGTTGTCCGTCGACTGCTTCTTCAGGTAAATCTGTCGCAGGGTGTCTGTGCACTCCCGTTTAGCGTCAATGCACTCAACGCTCGAAGAACGTTTGCGCAAACGGCGGGTGGTGATGCCAGCCAGGTTCAACAATGCGTCAGCGCCCTCGACGATTTTACGACGTTCTTCCGCGTCCTCTTTGCACAGACTGAAACAGAAAATGAAGCGATTAAAAACTACAAATCCGACCTATCAAATTACAAAAGGATGGGAGGATTGGTGAGTGTAAAAATGAGGTTATTATAGTTATCTATATGTTTCTAAAATCGGTGTAATCGAGCGTTCCTTTTTTTTCCTATTTTACATCCTGTTGTCCCATTTTTTTTTTTTTTTTTGTTTGCGGATAAACCGACAACGCATTTATTATATTGTATTAATATACCTATTATAATTATTCGTAGTTAAAATGATTTCCATTTTTGAAAGAATCCACCACCGGCGAGGGAAATATTTTTTACACGTGACGAATTTGAATTGTTCGGATAATTTAGACTTAAGTATTAAAACAGTATGAGAGAAATTTTGATATTACAGCAATATTTTTTGTTATTTAAAATAAATACTAAAAAAAAACTTTCAAGACGTGCCGTGGAGTATTGAATACCTATAGCGACTATAATGTATAATAAATAATAATTGTTAATTATTAGAGGATTTCGACAATTTTATTATTAAAGTATAAACGAATAGAGGTTTAACTACTCTATGCAGGTACCTGTAGGAACGCAGCAGACGTTGACAACGGAGAAAAAATGTTCAAATGATTTGTTCGAAAACTATTTAAATTTTAACGTGGCTATTAAATCCGAATACCTATTTAGTTTGTTTCGAGAATGATTAAATCAGAAACTATTGGCTATCATTATCATTTAAAAACGATTTAAGGTATGAAGACGCTAGAAATTAGTTTTGTTGTACTACCTATACAGTTGATGGATAACAATATAAACTATTAATTATTACCTACTTATTAATAGATACCAATAAATATGTATATTATTTATATTTAACACGCCGCGGGATCGTTGGGAATTGTTCATGTAGTCGCAGTGTGTCTGTGTCAGTGAGCAATATGGAATATATATATTAGGTACGGTGACAATTTGATGATGATACGAATGCAATGACACAAATTATTGTAGTCAATACGAGCAGTAAAATATTTAAAGAACAACCTAACGTCGAACAAACTTTAATACTAATATTAGAAAATAGAAAGTACTAATAAGTAATAACTACCTAGTGTCCTAGTACCTAATAAGATATTATATAGTATATGTGATAAATCATCATTTGTATTTCAATGACCAGCTGTATATTCGTTACCTAGTTATTACATAGAAATACAGTAAATTATTCTAAAAGAACGTCAAAACCTCATAAACTATCCCCGTCCTACAAACGTACAAGTGTATAACATGAAAAATTTGAATGTAGGTTAGGTATTTCGTGATTTTATCATCTATAATAATTATCAAAATGAATTTACCTATCATTGTTATCATTAAACTTGAAGGTAAGATTATGTTAAATTTTTTATGGTGTTTTAATAAATTTTGAAACAAGTGTGAGCGTTTTTAATTATCAATATTTTATGTAATATGCGACAGTGTTGTACCTAGTACACAATCATAACTCGTTTGAAAGTGTTAATATCGCAAGCAAATACTAATAAATAAACGACCAACACAGATCGTTTTCTTGTCATTATTTTTAATAACAGATCAATTCACTCCATATTAAAACTATCAACATATTATTATTATTGATTTTGCTAAACTATGATGAAAATGTACAATAATATATGTTGTTAGGTACGTTTGTACAACAAAGATAACACATGTTTCAAATTTCATATTGACACGGAAAATATTAAATAACACAATCAGTAAGTTGAAACAATTAGCATTTGAAGTACCTGTCCATTTTGAAGCAGTTGTCGTAGGTATGATCCTCGCTTGGGCATATCGTAACAATTGGATATAACTGAAAACATTAATTAGTTTATTGTTAATTCATCAATATATAACATGCTTTATACATAGTTCGTAATGGAAACCTTTTTTTTTTATTGCGGGAAATACCTATGTTAGTACTTAGTAGCTCGATAGAAAAATTTATTTAGCGTGTTTTACCAAAGAATGTTGAGTAAATAATTGAACTGATAACCTTAGCAAAATATTGCATTTTAAATTCTAGCATGTTAATAATTCAATGCATACAATATTTGGACAAATCAAAATTTTTTATCTTTGCTTGAACATATTTTAATTATTTTTATTTTAAAATTGTATTTAAAAAAAAAAAAATTATTTTAAACCTTTTATTAACCATATGAAAGTATAATAAATTATTTTGTTAACACTAATAATATATTTTTAAAAAATCGTTCTTAATTAAACTATTAAATTAAGTGTTTTGAAAAATATGGTCATGGTCAAAGTTAATATAAAAAATTATGTTTTTATTTTTATTTTTATAATTGGCAATAATTAGCACAAAATAAACACAACTAAATTTGTTGGTATAGCAAGCTCTCTATATTAAAAAAATACATTTTTTTTCATTGATAAACGCAGAAAAAAATATTCATTAATAATATTTGTTTAATTACTCGTATCAATATCTGTTAATTGTTTATTATTTTTAGGGGATAATTTTTATGGGTATCTATCACTATTTATTCTACGGTAAAATGACAAATTTAAGACCATAAATATTACCATACCATTCGCTCCCACGTTCTAAAATTGTTAGTAAAATTACTCTTATCACATTAATTAAAAAAAAAAGAAGAAGTTTAAAGTTTATTTGTACATATTATATCTTTATATAATCGCCATCCCAACACTATTTGCGTCGAATAACATTGTTTAATATAGTATTATCCTTAAGAAATTTAAGAAGTAAACATTTTCTTTCAAGAAAATAATATAAAATAGTTTGAAAATGTCATATTTAACTAAGTAGTAAGTGTAATATTATTCATTCAGCAAAATTAGTCGAAGTATCTATGTACCATGGTCTTAAATTTTAATACATTTATATTTTGTATACGATACTAAGTACTGAAGTACCTATGGTAAATATGTTGGCTCTTATTTACGGAGTTCCATCAATGTTTATTAATAAACTTACAAACGCCATGTTCTGACAGATGCGTGGCGGAGGAACAAACGCGTGTGTGGTGTGTGGGTAAGAAACGTAAAAATAAAAACCAAGGTAATCAAATAAAATAATGTTACCAAGAATTATTCAATGTAGACATTTACGTACCCCGGCTAGTTCTGGATCCGTGTCAGGTTTTGTTTGGGTTAGCTGCCAATCTGAAATTAATAGACCAATTAAAAATTGCTTGCACGTCTCGGAGTGTAAATAAAAATGGTTTTTCCTGCCAATATTGTTATTATAGTCAGTTATTAGTTAATAAACGAATTAAACATAATAATAAATAATAATACCCTATTATATTATCATCATTCATCACGAATCGACTAAGAGAGAAGTATCTGCCACTGCTTATTATTTTTTACAGGAACTATTACAGATTATATAATTATATTATTAAAAATAATGAGTGTGGATTATGAATATGTATTACATTGTTAAAATGGATTTCATTTCCGAAGAAATTAAAGAATCTAACCTAACCTAACGTCTGTATTATGTTATAATCCGGATTCGGATAAATCATTGCCGTTATCGTCACCAATCGCAAGACAACACGTATATATGAAAAAATAAGATGGAAAATATAAAAGTAATCAACATCCTCACTGATTTTATCATGTTGATAATCACTAATCACAGAACCCTATTATCTTTCAGAAATCACGATTTGTATAGTATAAGTATATTAAACGTAAAATTATACCATTAATTTTAAGTAATTATTTCGAAATAAATTGAGATTTTTGAAAATATAAAATCAACACTTTTCAATAAAAATAGTATTATTTTTATATCATTATAATTTGCTTGATTGAATATATATATTTTTTAATTCTATATTTTAAAGCTGAATATTTCCCAAAGTACGTATTTCGAAGAATAAAAATTAGATTTCGAATGAATACGAAAAAGTCAATTACCTATAAATTATAATTGCCAGTTTTTCAAGTCTAGATGATCGGAATGTGGACAAAATCTCACGGGGATTTATATTTTACACTGATAAAGTGATAAATAATACAATTTTAATAAATGATCAAAGTGGACATGGTAATATAATATCCTCTTTCCTAACATTTAATAGTACGATAATGATTTATGTTTATCTAATTTTAGGTAAATCGCTCATCACGTGATATAGCAACCAATTGAGTACAATACAGTCAATATTGTATTATATTATACTTTTTACGTTTTAAGTTTTCAACGCCAAATATTTTCTTAAAAAATGTATAGTTTTACAAAGTCAATGTAAACTTTTTTAAAGCTCCTATTATCCCACTCCGTATACACTGCAACTAGCGATACCTATACACAGGCTAGAAACATTATGACCGTGCAGGTTACGATATCATTACACGATTGGTGTAATTATTAGAATAATATTATGGTTTTGTTGAACTAACCTCTGTCGTGCACGATACGCACGTGCGGACCGTGCTTGAGCACCAACATTGCGGTGGCTGCGTCCACGTCACTGACAGTGGACATTTCGTCTTCACTCCGTTCGTCTTTAACCGTCTCCATGGTCTCGCCACGAACCGTTGGGCTCGTGTTCACCGTCGACTTTTTGCTGTATCCCTTAGTGTACGGAGTCTTTTGTAATGCTTGGATCAGGCACGGCCGGTACGAGGGTTCAACCATCCAAAGGGAACCTTTGCCCAAGTTCTATAGAGGTAGAATAAAGTTAAATAAAGTAATAATTCTTATTGTTATTGTTATTATTACAATATTCACCGACATGCTATACACTTGTTCAACCGCTAAAGAGTTGACGTCATTACACCAGACGTCCAGACAATCATTATTAATATTTAATATATACATAAATATGTATAAATAATGGACGTGTTAAGTTTAATATTAACGAATAATATAACTCAAACTGGGCAGTAGTAAAAATTGAAATATTAATAAGAGAACAGTCAACTATGAATATGGATATTTAAAAGCAAAATAGTCATAAATTATTCTTTTCATCATTTTCATAATATATCATATAATATTATCATAGAATATACAAATAATTATTGAGCTTAAATTTCAAAATTTGCTTCTATTACTTCCTTCTACAACTTTTAAGTACCGGACATCAATTACCAATATCTTATTTTGAAAAATAGGATCATAGGAGAAAATTCTTACAACATAATGACTCATACATAATAGCTCTTCTTCACTATAAATAATCCACCCTCCTCCACTTGTCAAAAAATGAGAGAATATATCATTACTTTTATTTGAATGTTCAATGTAAATAATCGATGCACAATGATTGGGTTTCAAACATGAACGGAAAAAATAATATTACTAATTAACTTTACACTCAAAAACAGTAAAATTTATTTATCAAACAGCATAAATAAATGAAAAACATATCACATTTTTTTAAATAAATCTAATTTTTTAAAACTAATTAATTAAAATTATTAAGAATTATCGAAATATTTGAACATAGTACTAAAAAATTCAGAGAAATCGAGTTAATGATATGGACAAACACGTTGAAGATGAAGATATTCTGTACTATGTAGTGTGTAGCATGGTATTGAATATTGTAGCTTTTAGCGGTGGGGTATTGCGTCGAAACCGAGAAAAAAAACCAAAAATAGGCTTACGGGTGCTTTTTCCACTTTTCTGAAACACTTATTCAGCGAAAGGTTGTGTCGGACGCTGTTCTTCCAGCCAGTGGGAGCGTTTTTATAGTATGGAAAATGGTCAACAATCCATCCATAGATATCTTTGACCGGCAACGCTTTGATAGGAGAGTCCTCGATGGCCATGAAGATCAGACACGAAAACGAGTACGGTGGCTTGGATTCCGTGTGCACCTGTATATTTTGAAAAAGACTTGTGTGTTAAGAATGATGCACTATTGTATCCTTATCGTTTATTATATAATGATATTTTAAGATATCACTATCACGTCATAATAATAAGTGAAAAATGATAAATATAAAATTTTATATTCATACTCGGCTGCTGAGTTATTTTGTATGATTACCTTTGGGTCGTAGCTGGACGACCGCAACGAGGAAGTCTTGTTATTATTGTTTGTATTGTTGTTGTTGTTGTTGTTTATGATAGTGGGTAGACCTGCCATACCGGGCCAACATCGGACCGGTGATATTGACTGGCCACTAGACGAACGAGAATCCGATGAAGCGTCGTCCGCATAATCGGTCTTTGGCAGCTCATGAACACCTGTAGAAAAAATAAGAATTTCATTAATAATATTCATACATATAATTATGTACAATAGGTTTTTATTTGTTTTTTTGATCATTAATAGCTAATGTAAAACGGGGATTTTTAAACTACAACTTCCTGTTGGTAAATATAATATACCGTATGTCCACGATAACAATAGGCCCATTTTATAACTCAATACATTTTTCAATTCTGTTTGCAAGACATTAAACTAAACTATTGGGTTGTAAATTTTATTGATTCACAATTAATTTTTTTTTTTTAATGGCAATAATCCTCATTTTAATTACCATTTTTAGATCAATCGATTTTTTTAAAGTCATTTTGATATATTTACTTTTATTTTAAAGTTAAAATTGACAGAATGAGAGGTATAATAAAAATAAAACATTGTTAAACATGAATTTTTTCTTAACTATATTATTTTTTCCTTCTTAACTCAATAACATTTATAATTTATGAATTATTAGGTATTTTATTTTATTATTACACTAATGATGAAATAACATAATTAAAAACATAATTTTTAGTATCATACAACAAAGTTTTAAATTATTATTATTTTTTTTTTTATTATTAGAAAAATAATAACATTTACATAACATTTACTTACATAAATGACAAAAATCAATTTGGATAGTAAGAAAAAAATTACTCAAAAATTCATATTTAATATTGTTTTGTTTTCTCATGTTTTGTCATCCTGTCAATTTTGATTTTAGAATATAAGTTGATATATCAAGATGGCTTGAAAAAATCGATCGATTCAAAAATGGTACTAAATTTTGAGGTTTGCTATTAAAAAAAAATAAATTGTGTTGCGCATACGCAGAAACATGAGTTACAACATTGTGAATTAAAGGAATTTATGATCCAATTGTTTAATTTAATGTCCCGCAAACAGAATTGAAAAATATTTGTATATACAAATATCAGTACTTACTAATAACTGACTTGTAAAGATTAAAGTGGACCTTGTTTCCGAGGGCACACGGTATAATATAATATTCTTATTTCTTGCTTACATTTTTTAATTAGTTCGTAAATCACACTACCTATAGTTGTAAAACTGCGAAGTTTAATATATAAAATAGTAAAAATATAAATAAAACATATAAAATAAATATTTTGTTTTTTTGGAAAAACAAAACTATACATAAATGAAAACGAAATTATGAAATTGATATTTAATGTAGCTATTTAAGTATTTATTTATTTGATTAATTAAATATTAATATACCTACTACACGTTTTTAATCAATACTATATTATATTATTATATTTTATTAAAAATGAATCACTCATTCTTCAATTTCAATGAAACTCATACATCATATTTTAATCGCAAGTGGTACGATTATGAACTTAAATTCATTAATTGAGTTTCAATAAGAATAGCTTCAAATAGTTAAATAGCTACCTACTGTACTTCATAGTAATTTAATATTGTATATTTTAATGTTTATGCGTGATATTGACATAATATTATCTAATGGTTTTACTTAAGTTGGTAGACAATGGTTACCTTTGTTAGATTATTTTAAAATACTCTTAAGAGGACGCCACACCTGCATAATAATATGTGTCTGTATTATAAACGTACATCTAGCAAATCTTACAATAATCAATTTTACTCTTCTTATTTTTAAAACTAGAGTAAATTGACTATAATACAATTCAAAGGTAAGATTATTATTTAGGACACCAAGGAGGCTTTATTGATATTTTAATTATAACATGCTTCAAAATTAAAACATTAATACGTCCTCAGACACCTAGATAATGATCTTTAAATATTATAACCTTAATCATAATAGGTCAATTTATTCTAGTTTTAAAATAATAGAGTAAAATGGATTATTGTAAACGTAAAAATATGCTACGTGTTATGTTTTTCATATGTAAGACGAAGACAACACATTGTCGGGTGTGGTGTTCATTTAAGAATGTATATAATGTCATAATAAAATAAAATATGATAGGTAGATACATTACATAATACTAAATGTAACATGATATTAATAGATTTAAAAATAAAACATACCCGATTGTTAACGATTTTAGTGAGTTCTAATTCAATAATAAAAAAAAAAAAAAAAAAAATGTATAATATCAACAGCATGTGATTACTAATGTTTTATAAATGTTATATAGCGTAATTAGGATTTAATAGTGACAGGGACCTAGAAAACCAAAGTGCAAAATAATCCACGGAGGAAAATCCCCCTTCATGATCATCACTATAATAGTTTAGTAGTCACAGGATGTCCTGTAAGATCAAAGTTGAAAATTAACTATAGAGTTAGTGCTCCCCGGCTCGTTATTAAAAGTAAAGTAGGTATAGTAATTTATTATTTCGTATGGCAACAATAAAATAAGTTTAGTATAATATATATTTTATAGTTGTATAATCTGTAAGGCTAGGATCACACTATGCGTTTTGTCGGTAACCGAAAAATACTATCCCGATTAACCGCAATCGGGACGATCGATCATACTGTGCGTTTCATCGGTAACCGAATACATACAAATGAGATTAAAAAGCCCGAAAATCGTTTTTAATTTAAATTTAAATTTTAAACTGATTTTTTATTTAAACGAAATGTATCTAGTATTATAAGTAAAAAAATAATAAAAAGGTTGTGTAATTAGAATTATTTGTTTTTATTTAAAACGTGTATCAACTAATTATGCTAATAAATAATAATATACATCTATAATATAAATAAAATATAATATATATATATGTATATTACAAATATATTTTAAGTTTTTTAATTATTTAAATTTAAAAATGATTATTAATTATTCATAAAATTTTCAATTTCGGTTACCGATAATCCGCACAAATGTGATCGGACAAATTGCATTGCATGTGTTGTGCTTTACATCCCGAAACGCAACCGGACGGTTGGGCCGCAACACGTTGCGGTCGCTTCCCGACGGTTTTTAATCGGTTCCGTAAATCGGTCTAGTCTGGCCCTGATAACGCGTTTTATATTTAAACCTATTTTATTTTAGAGTGTTGCGGTTTGGCTCCGGTTGATCGGGAACCGACAAAACGCATAGTGTGATCCTAGCCTAAGTTTATAGAAGCATATAATATGTTTATAAGATATTATCATTTCCGATAACCTGATTAGATTATTATTATCTTTCTGTATTCATTATAACATTTATTTGACAGATCAGTGAAAATTTGTTTTGTGTACTATTCAACCTAATATAATATGTTTTAATTCTTGTCATAAATAAACTCATACACGATACATTCAAAATATTAATACATATATTATATATAAACGTATAATAAAATTGTAAATTTAATTACATTGTTTTAGTTCCATATAATTAATGGTAATTATGTAAAAAATAAAAATATTGACATAACTAAAAAGACATATAATGTCATTTTTATAGCTGTTATAGGTTGTAAGTAAGTACCTCTATCACACCATTGCAATCATAATAAGTGAAATATGGTGGATGTTTTAACTATATTACACATGAGTACGGCAAAGAATAAAATTATTTTGATGTACCCTCTTAATAATTATTTCAGAAACTTATTTTGATACAAGTAATAAAAAAAAAATGTAAATTAGATTTTCGCCGTGAAACATAGTCGAACGTATTAACGACTCATGACGTGAGTTTATAATACAATAAATCATTAATAGTTATAGTTTAATTTAAATTTAAAATCATAATGTTATGTTGCAGTAAAAGCAGTTTTTAATTAAAGTATGTTGGTTAAATTTTGTTTGTAATGGTAAACATTCATGACCATTTTTTTTTTGTATAGTAAGCATATTAGATATGCTGCAATATTTTATTTTCAATAAATAATATGTTCTTAAGGTATTAACATTTTAGTGAAAATTACAAAGTAAATAACAATATTGTAATTTTATGCGTGGAATTTTGGTATAGTTGTTAATTAACTATTCAGTATCCGTATAAAAATACAGTAAGATTTATACTAGTTTCTGATCAATTTTCTATAAACATTTTACAATTTCGAAGAATTATTAACTGCAGTCTGAGAAATAATCAATTAGTTGATATATTTAGATTTAGTAGCGTCGCGATAACAAGATTCCATTCGTCAGATCACACTAAAACTAATAACAAAAGAAGCGCAATACTGAATGGTATATTAGTTAATTGTATAATATCTCTTCATTCCCTAATCGGACTTAATTCCTTTAATTTCAACAAAATGCATTCTTCTATCTATAATTTAGTTATATTGTATAATATTTGTACATAATTATCAATATTATTTTAAATTTTGTTATCAACATACATATTTTAAGGAGACAAATCTGGGAAATTTTAAATTAAGTTGTGCTTTACATAACAATAATATAATTTATTGTACATGAATTTGTATTAAATTGTGTTTGTACTTCATAATATTACTTTAAAACATTCTCTTATTTTGCAACATCGTATAATTTTCTTTTAACATTAATAATAATATTATGATGATGTGAATAACAACTTATAAAATTACAAATATATTTTACCAATAGTATGTAGATAAATCGGCCTTTAGATAAATGGAAATGTTTTTTGAACCATAAATTTTCTATATTACAAAATAATATTACCTAATTGTTAAATCAATATTTATCTCAATGTGACTAATAAATTAAAATGTTTCATAATTTAGTATAGAAACATAACAATAAGTAATAAAGCAATGTACATTTAAAAATTTTTTTTTATGCAATTATACAAGTATTACTATAAAAGTTTAAAATATTGTTTTTATATTTTTGATAAAAAATGTATTCCTATTATATCTTTGTAATGTTGTAATTTATTTAAATTAGATTTATTATTGTTTTTATTAAGGTAGGTAGGTAACAAAGTATAAAATATTCATTAGCTTACTATTCAGTAGTCTTTATGTTCTATTATATATTTATATGATTGTAGACTGTAGTTACTTATTAAAGTTTATATCATTATACATTTATAAAACAATAAAAAGTATGACAGAGAAAAAAAATGATATTATTAATCATTTAAACAGAAGGGATAATTAATATAATCTTTATAAAACGTATTTAAAAATTCAAACAATTTTTAAATTAAATATTTTGAAAACAATATGATACTATACTAATATACTTTATTTTTATATATTTTATTATGTAGATGATAAATCTATAAATATTTTGTAACAACAGTCTCATTTTAAATATTTTATAAAATATTATTTATCTCTACTGCAGTTTGTGTTTTTATGAAATAATCAAATGGGAAAAAAACTGTTTTATGAAAACCTTTAGAATATCAATGAACCTCGATTATAAAATTTTAAATTTAAATTGATATTTTTATTTTCAAAAGTATTTCTATGCAAAAATAAGTTATTATAAACAATTAGATTATTACTATGTATTTAAAAAGTTATATTATATTCAGATTCATATTTGTAAATCAAATTTTAGTAAAAAAAAAAAAAAAAAAATTAAGAATTCATAGATTAAAAAATATAAATATTACACTATTACTCGAAATTAATAATACAATATTAAAATATTCATGAGATTTGGTTCTAAAGTCAACTTTTATATAAAAGTAACAATCCTACATCTAATATTGTATTGTATACTTCTTTAAATATTATTTTATTTTTAAAAGGCAACATTTTGATTAATTGTAATCAAATTTTCATTAAAATATGTATAAGTTTTGAATAAATAATATTACTAAATTAATAATATAATTTACAACTGTTTAAGCAATAAAAATGGTTTCTATAGAAGAAAAATAATCTCAATAATCCAACAATATGTGACAAGTACTTATAATTATATAAAGTAAATATTTATTTTATTTTTTAAAGGAAAGCTAATATTACTTTAATTAATATTACTAGCCTGCCTTAAATTATAAGCCCCGTGTTACAAATAATAACTAGGCTAAATTTTTTTAAATTAATTTGAAATATAAATATTGCCATAAATCATAATATACTTTCTAATTTGAATATTATGCAGCACACTTATGTATACATATCAAAAGGTGTGCAATAAGATAATTTCTTATAAATTCTCATGTATTTTTAAATATAATAGGTATGAATAAAATACCATGCATAGGTAAGTATTATGAAAATTTTAATTGTAATTTGTTATGGATACTTTAAATAAAATAATTATTGATGTGAGCAAATATAGCGAATTAATTTTAATAATTTTTAATTTTCTTTTGTTTAATATTAATTACGTATTTTATTATTATGGCACAACAATTAACAGTAAAAATAAAATTACAAAATCTTAAAAATAAGAAAGCTAGACAATTTAATGAAGCATATATTATGATATGGGTGCTGAATGAATTAATTGTAATGTGCATCAACATAACACGAATTAAGACTTAAAACTTAGTGTCTATGATTTAATGAAATATTTACCAACGAAATTAAATAATTAATTAACTGGTGTTTAGGCTTAGCATCAAATATGGGAATATTATTTTATTAGTCAATTTAAATTCCTATAGTATTTAAGTATTTATATCTGATTATATTAATTAGTGTTAATGCTTAAATGGAAGAAAAAAAGTTTAAAAATATGATGAAGAATAAAATTAAAGCAACAGAAACAATAGATGTAATAGCCGGACCGTAGGGCACTCATCTAATTTCATTCAATTCAGCGCAAGATAGTGGGTGGGTGGATTTTGGTGTTTAATGTAGCAATAACAGTAGAAAATGTGGGAAGAGTGAGGGTACGGTAATTTATATTTATATTATATCATGTTTTTAATTATTTATATTACAATATTTTATATATATTCTGAAAATCAGTTCAAGTACGATTATGGATTATTTCAAAATATTGAGTAACTCAAACATTGTCTAACACCATTCTGACTATTTTAATTTGACGTAATTCGACAATAATTACGTGTGATTAAAAATCGGTACGACACTTCTCATTCTAGTAGCTTCAGAAAAATGTTTTTTTTCCTTTGGTTGGCTAAAAATGTGTTTAAGAAATAAAACGGGTAAGAAACGATTAAACAGAATGACATTGTTAGATGTGTACTAAGATGTAGAGATGACGTAAAAAAATTTAACAAAAATTCAAAGATAAATTGATTTTACTTTTTAAATATAATATAAAATTATAATACTAATTAATAACAAACCATTAATTTACACGTTTCAGCGATCCAAAGATAATGATATTTTTTTAAAAAAAAAAAAAGCATAAATAAATCTCCCCGTATTAAATTTTTTCCTGTCGCCTCCTTGGCAACAAAAAATGTTAAAAATAATGATAAATTATACAGAAATTTATATAATCATTAAACACAATTCTTAACAAAGCTTGGTTAAAATTGAATTTGCTGAATTTTTTTTTTTAAAAAATTATGATGGTTGACGATAGTTTGAGCACTATTGAAAAAAATCGAAAAATAATCTTTACTCTACTGAATCCTAAAAGTCATTATGATATATGTACGTTTTTATTTTTATTTTTGTTAACTTACACTTTTTTTAAATTCAATTGTATTTTTAATCTCATTATCAGCTTAAATGCTTTAAATGTATAAAAAATATTTAATAGACAAAGTTAGTACTGGCTTCAAAAATGAAATAAATCGTTGTAAAAAAAAAAAAAATAATAATTAAAATATTAATCGAATGTTATATCATGTTGATATATATAATAATTTACCAAGCGCATATTCATCCCACCCTATTTTTATTTTTCAATAATGCATTTATTCAAATTCTGGTTTTTGGAATTTTTAACATACTTAAAGGCTATACGAGTATTTTAAAATAATAATTAGATTTAGTAGCATTCTAAAACAAACTTCATTTTTAGAGTGTATATACCACTTCTATTTCTACTATAAATATTAATGCAAATTATTCTCTGAAAAGATTGTATGTAATTATACATCAAAATTTCCATACAGAAGATTTAATTAACATTAAAAAAATTAACGTTAGAAAAAGACTGATCTAATGTTTTTTTTTTTTTTTTTAATATGATCTTTAAATTATGGCATTCGAGTATACTTGTCAGTTTCAAAAATAAGAATTTATATAAATACACATAATTCAAGGAAACAATATAATACATTTGAGTGAATTATCCAGTATATACCATCAATTTTATAATTTGTAGATTAATTATAGTACCGATAAATCGTAATCGATTTTGCAAGAGTAAAAATGTATATAGCCCGCAGAATTCTATTTTATATTCAACAATTAACAACTTACTAACATTTTTAGATAGTATGTATATTGTATATATTAAGTGTTTAAATAACAAGAACATAATTAATTTAGTAATAATAAAAACTCGTCAATTAGTATCATCCTTATTATATGTTATTACTTATTACATTTAATGCACTTTAAATTTATAAAATTTGAACATCACACGAAAGCATTATTTTTCTATACAGGAAGTTATTCTTTATTAATAAAATGAAATAATTATTCATATTACTTTTCAAATAAAATGTGTATAAGTAATTTGAAGGAATATTGTTATGGCTGGTTTGTTTTGCAAGTACCTAGGATTATAATTTGTATTATATACTATAATACATATAATAAAGCGTGCGCATAATTATTATACCCAACACTATTGTTCGTTATCCTCATTTACAAAACAGTGGCTTGACCTAAATGTACAGTAAACGTTTTTCTTTTAAGAGGACTCGACTAACAATCCGTAACGAAAAGTACAGTCCCTTTTTCTATATTGACTGTTTATTATGAATATATATATATATATATATATATATATGTATATGTATATATAAATTTTACTCTAACCTTTGAGCAGATTCTTGTTTTGCAGCCAACTCAGCGAAGTGAGGTCATCGTCCTCGTTGTCATCCGTCGAGTTGCCTTTGTCTTTGTCACCGCCGACATAAACGTTTTCGGACGACAGTTCTTCCTGTAATTACATAAAGACATAATAGGATGATGAGTTTACTACATTGATCGACACGAATATTGATAAATGGTAATATATGTGGATACTATATACATAATAATGACACGTCGTCAGTAAAATATGGTGATACTATACGTGACCTCTAATAGGTAAATCGAATTATTCCAGACTACAGGACGAGGATATAAAACGTCGTCGATGTATACAGTATACGTATAATTGTGTGTGCGTGTGTATAAAAAGCTTCCCCCCTGGGAATAAATGAACATTTGTCGCATTGCTGGCCACTTGATAGTTGTCCAAGCACGTATCTTTGTCTTGTCTGTGCTTCTATTTATACTGACCCCTTGAGCGTTTTTAAAAATAAATCACTACGGTTGTATCTCAGTCCATATAAAGCGACCTATCCATATGAATCTCCAGAAGATAATTTAGATACAATGATTGCAAACATAGGAACCAATACTATTAGTACTGAGTTCTAACACAATTAAATTATGGTTTCAGTAATGTATTTTTGTACGTACTACGTAGTTGTGACTTCTAACAACTCGCGACTTTAATAGGTTTACAAGTAGTAAACATATCACTATTGAAAAATAATTATATGGAAACTGTATAATATTTAATTAATATCTAACATGTACATTTAAAATTTACAATTTACCTATACGGGTTATATGGTTATATGTCTATACTTAGATATATTTTAACAAATTGAATAATAAATGACGTATTTTATATTCTATTGTATTTGTATACTCGTACTTTATTTTCATTGATTACAATCTGCAGAATGACAAAACCCTAGTTTTAATGCTCTCATAAGTCACAGTCCTTTCGTCTATTGAATAAATTTTGTGATAGTTATAGTACACGTTTTCAAAATATGAAAAAAAATGAGAATTTGCACTTAGTTAATGGTTTAATTGTCAATATTTATGTCATGTATCTCTAAATAAATATTTGAAATTATATTAGTTTTTATTTTCTATTAAATAAGTACATGAAGTTTTTTTTTTAACGATGATAGCGTGGCACCTACATTGTTGCTAACATAGTTTTTGATGTACCTACATAATACGTACGCTTTAAAAGAATGTTAATACTTATCTATAATAGAATAATACCTAATAATGAATCGAAACTTTGTTGAAGATAATAAATTTTATCTATATTTAAAAATAATAATGCCTTCAATTTATCTGTTTCGAAATATGTGTAATTTTTGTATCGAAAATAATCGCTGGATAAAGTTATTAAGGAATTAATGTTTACTCATTTAGGTAAAATTTCGTGGTTGTCGTTTTTTCTTTGATAACTCACCCGGGCTGGGAAAGGACTAGCTGGCACTGTAACGAAGACTGTGGTGTTCATCATTGTAGCCGGACAGTTACTTAGAGCAGTTACGCCCGTGTCTTCGTCCGGTCCTACTTGATCCGGTGCCATGTTTTCCAATTCGGCTAAAACCAATAAATGATGACATATTTTATTTCCAAACAAAAATAAGAGGAGAGCTTTTTGTACATAATAATACTATAATTTAAATAGCGAAATGGTTGATTTTTAAAAAAAACCACCACGACTAATCAATATTATCGCTATATTATCATCTGTAACACGACCCGAAGCCGTATTGCAGTAGACATTAGATGGTCTCCGTATTATTATTATCATGTGGTGAAAATTCACTCAATTATTATAATTAGTATATATATAATAAATGTATACAGACATCGAGATACCGCATCATGTGGTATGTGAGTAATATTATTTTGTTTGGCGAACTAGTACAAATACAAGCAACCAGTTTTCAGTGGGGCAACACAATGACTCACGAATACAGCAATGGGCTGCAGAGAGAGGAAATAAATAACACATTATCCTATAGACGTGTTCAGTAATACACACACTCGCAAAATATGCTGTAGGATAAAATAATTCGGTCTCGTCCGGTTTCCATTTTAAGGCATAGACAACGATGTCTATATGAAAGGGAAAAAATGTATTGTGTATGAATAAGACCGGGCACCTACTCCCTCTTATTCATAGGATACAATCTCTCGTCTGAGGGTGTCACATGGAACAATCGTTTTTTTTTTTTGTTTTGATCATTTAACGCGTACAACAACAAAGTGTAAAGTATCTATATAAATCAGCAATCGATGTTTCTACAATTCGGAATGATATAATATTACACGGAAAGAACAGACAGTATAAACCATTACTTTAAAAATTTAACAATATGTACCTACTTAACGTAAAAGAACCAACATTAGTCTTCACAATTTTTGTCATATGAATGGACCTTGTATATATCGGTTATAACCCTATGTACATAAACGCGTAGAAGCGTGTAAATACTTAAAAAAATAATTAATAGAAACAGTATTAATAGTATTTTTAATTGTACAATTATCGACGTGTGGTGCGAATAATAATTGCAATGGATTAAAACCAAATCACACTTAATACTTTTTTTTTTGTTTCTGTACTATTTGCTATCTATATAATTACTATAGAATTGTACATTGGTTTTATTAAAGGTCCCAAACAGTTTTACTTTTATCTAACACGCACATCGATTTTGCAAAAATATATATATATATGACTAAACAGTTTAATCGATTAACATTATATTCTAATCATACAATAATATGTATCATTTCAACACTTGTACCTAACATTATTATTCAAAGCAAAATGAAGCTGCTTATATTGAACGATGGCAATCAAGTTTCACTATTTGCGACAACTCGCCTGACTCTAATGCTAGTTGGCACACGTCGTCGATAAGTTTACAACGTTAGCTGGTGCAAACATAATAGTTTTATACAGTAAACGAAATAATATCCAAACGTCTATTTCGACGTCGGCGGCGATGACGACGACTACACAGACATGTCTCCCGTACAAACAACACAAACGTAACCCGTGTAAGCGGTGCGAGTTTATTTATTTATTAATTTTTTTTTCGTTTGGACGAAAGCCACGCGCGACGCGATTTTTGTCTTATTTCGATCCACACGCTGCGCATTTAGTATCTACCGCGTGCCGTAACACATGCCGTTATTTTGTATTAGATAAAAATATAATATAATATATTATATAAACCACAAACGAAGGGACGGACGGGACTGACGGAAGCACGCCGCAGTAATGTGCGTTGTGGCGTTGTTCCTGTACCCAGTGTCGGGTTTCAATTGACGGCGGCTCGACGCTACGTGGCCCGCATATCGCGTGCATTTACCCTTTAATACGGCTGAATAATGATATTAATACATAATTTACAATATATTATAATTTGTTGGTGATGGGGCGAGCGAGGGAGGAAATTTTAAATACCAGCATTAATGCATTGCGCAGCAGCGTGCCACTATAAATTAATAACTAATTCGCTTTCCAGACTTACGACGGCACGGCGGTAGAAAACTAAAATGTGCGGGTTCTGTACGATGAGGAACACAGCACCACTACCACGGAATGTATTGTGACAATAAAAAAAAAAATAAATAAATAAACAATACTTTATTGCACCTCAGTACGGTTTATTTTTATTTCCAACATATACAAATACGCATGCACGCGCAGTTTAAAAATTCACAAAAACGTGTTTCATAATATACAATCTGAGCGGAAACTGCTTCGGTATTATATACTGTGGATTTCCCTATTCGGGCAGGGGATTTTCGACCGACTGGCCGACCGTCGGTCCAGTTCACTGACGTTATCTCGTCGACGGCGACGGTAACGGCGGTAACCCCAAAACGGCGGCGCGTTCGGTTGTCCGAGCCGTTTTAAAATCTACGGCGTCGACGACGACGACCCCGCGCCTAGCGCCGCTGTCTCTGCGCGGTGAACGGTTCATGACGACGACGTCGTAATCGGTCTGTGCTTGGCGTGCGACGACGATCGGCAAGCGCGGGTCAGGAATAGATGTTCTGCCAAAGACGTGAAAAACAATTAGCTGGGCCGGAGTGGAGAAGAAAAAATTAGAGAGAAAAGAGAGAACGCCGAAAAAGAGTTGCGCTTTTCCAAAAAGTTTCGTCGGAGCTGCTAGCAGCCGCATCCTCCCGTCGTGCGGCACGTGGAGTGGTAGGCGGTCCGCGGAATTAATTAATAAAACGCACACGAGTTTTTCTTCAACACTCAAGCTCGTTCAACACGATTCTTCCCCCCAACAGTCATCCCACAGGACCGTGACAGAAACTCACACTGAGTGGTCTGAGTGTGTGCGCAAACCTCGGCTGGCCGTGTTAAACGCGCGTGATGCTTAAACCGTCGTTGAAATTGCTTCGTTTCTTTCATGTAGGTATACAACTGAGTACAATAATGCACTTATACATTGTACACATTATAATTGCAACGCAATTAATGATATTATTGTGTCTATTTAACCGATTCGTCTCGCTGGGTACAGCATAAAATAATATTATACTGCAAGAGATAGGGGCGACGACGATTATAACGACGCGTCGTCGTCGTCAATACAACCGTATTGTATTTGTTCGTGTGTATAAATATATATACAACACAGTAATAATATTATACACTGTACACGTGCATGGATATATGGGTCATAACGAGAAGGTGATGGACGACCACGACGGGGATAGCATGTCGTAATATTGTACGTATATAGGCGTACGTAGTAATAAAACTCGGGCATAGCCGACCTTGATCCGCGGTTTGATGTGATTTAAAGAATACGTTTTTCCAAAAAATATTTTTATAAACATAATTAAGCTACTAATTGGCTAGCACCTTTACACCCGGATCTATTACATCCAAGGAGAAACCAATAAAATCAAGACTAATCCATCAACTATTTTTAACATATTTAACCTTAAAGGCTATTAAAAAAAAAAGCTTTTACGGCGTTTTTCAATATATCTATATAATTTTATATCAATATATTATAAAATTATTAAGTATGTAGATAGTTGACGAATTTTTAAAAATTCCTGACTTATAAAACATATTTATTTATTATTTAACTCTATATTTCAATACTCTTATCTCTAAATTACATTTTATTATTATTATAATTATTATGTTTTAGCTTTTACAAAAAAATACACACTTTAAAAGATAAAATATGAAAACGATATGCTATATGTTTCAGATAATTTATGTTTTTATAACTATTATAAATTTAAACTGTATGATAATATTATGATACTTAATAAAGTGGCTTAATTTTTAATAATACTAGACCATATTAGACACATATAGCACCTAAAAATTATGTACAATAAGAATACAAATACTATCACAATAGTATAATACAATTAGTGTACTTAGTTCTAAGCTTACATTTTTTAATCATGATGATACAATATAATTTTTTAAGACCTTTTTAGAAGCAAAAAATAAAAATCACACATACTATTAAATATTTAATACTTTACAGTTAGCAAAACTACAAGAACTTTATATTTTAATTGTAGTTAATTCTTTTATTATTATTACTCAATCTGTTGATGTAAAGAATAATCAGTAAAAGTGATAACAAAGAGAAAGAAAATAAACGTACACAAAACCACGGAGTAAAGAATGCTTCCATTAAAGGAACTTCAAGAGAAGTATATATTTTAGATTTTAAGTATAGAATTCCGTGAACTATGTAGAAGTACATTTTTTTAAATATGTATAAATTGTTGTACAGTTATTCAATTTTAATATTATAATGTAGTTAATGAAGTTGTCAGAGCTAACTATAACTGTTATAGCATTAGTGTTTTGAAAGAATCTAAAAATGCAGGCTATTTGCAGACTAATTTTAATATTTTAATATTTATTTTTAAGCCACATTATCACTTTCTAAACTTCCTGTTGTTATTTAATAATTAACGCATAAAATAATTTACTTACATAGTTATATATATATATATTATACATAATTTTATTTCATTAGCAACTCTTTAACACGATTGATTTTTATAATAATGCTTTCTCTATACATTTTTTTTTTTTTTTTTAAAGCACATTTGTAAATTAACTCTTACTTATTCAGTCTAAGAATTTAGAAATTATTGAACTAAAAGAGAAATTAAAATTTAAGTTTAAAATCCTTGCGGAAATGTAAATATTTATAATAATTATAGATTAATTGGTTAATAAAAATAAAGTACTTTACTTAAAATATTTTAAATAAATCCAATCAACATTTAGTTACATTATTTTGTTTTATTAATTTTAAATTATAAGATGTTATTATTTTAGTAATTGTAGAGTGACCCTCAAAAATCTTTATGCTGTAGGCCATAGGGATTATTAATTTAAATGATATAATCAATTATCATGATTCTATATTAATCACGAAATATAAAAATATTTTAAATAGTAAATAATAAATATAATATTCTAATAGGTGAAGAATTAATTTGTAAATATAATTGTGAAATTTCCCTGTATAGGTTATCATTTTATTTTTATATTATTATATTCACTGTTTATACCTATGTTTATTATGTACATTTCATAATTACTAAAATAAGTAATTGCATTTTAATTTGGGGTTTTGTGGGTTTATTCATTTTTTTGAAATTCTTGAATTTTAATTATTTTATTGAACAAATATAACCAAATAACTTTTTATTATGGTATATTTATTTATTATAATGTTTAGATATTTTTTTTTTATTGTGTAACTATAATGTGATGTGTTCCATTGCAGAATAAGCTGTCATGTAATGTGTCATTACAGATTGTGTAATATATTTTTAAAGTTTTAATCAAGGACAGCTAAAGCTTGCATAGAATGGTATATTATAAACGGGCATTAGTTAAACATGTACTAACTACTAGGTACACTTAATTAGTTAATGTAACTAACTCATACAAGTTTAAAAAAAAATATATGATCTAATCGTATGTTCTGTATGATGAATAATTGTATATTGGTAAACAACTATTTTGCATTTTATTTGTCGACTTGTAAAATAACTAAATTGATTAAAAATAAATCTTATATAAAATATAGGTTCATATTAATAACTGTAACATTCTTTAAAAACTAACATCTTCGTTGGAATATATATTAAAAATAATATACATAAATAGTAGTATACACTATACTGTATATATTATACATATAAACATAGATATACTACAACATTATTAACATATAAAAAAAATATTGATTAATGACATACTCATATTTTAGACTTGTGAGTTATGATAACAGCTATAATAGGTACATAAATAAAGTATGTATTTATATTATATAATTTATCACATGTTGTAATATTTAAAAATAAAAATTATGTTTGTGTAATTAAATTTAAATTTGTACGGTACAATAATCATTTTTTAAATGTTAAAATATAGAAATTTGGAGTACAAATTACTGTTATTTACTGTATCAATTAATTCCAATAATATCTACGTGACTAAGTTAGCATAAAAATAAAATGGTAGATATCTCAAATTCAAACAAGTAATTGGAATTTGTAATTAAATTTTATTAAGTTTTTATTTTATCAATAATCTCGTACCTATATAACTGTATCTATATTTAATTTCCGAAGTCACAAATATAAATTTTAATATTACTTTTTATTATGAAATGTTCGCCGACATAAATTTTTTATAACGAATTCACTTAATATAATATGTAATACTCATTATATTCCCTATGCACTACCCACAGAAATGTTTTAGTTATCGTATGTATTAAACAAATATATATTACGTGATTTAACTTATTTGAGAATATTAAGTATTAACCTTCGGTAAATTAACTCCAATCGAATGTAGTACCTAATTATAAATTTTCCAAACGTTATTTGCGATATTAAATTGCAATTAGGTCTAGACAGAATTAAAATTCCGATAAAGAAGATCAATTCAGTTTGGTAAAGATAAACACTATTCACAATAATGTCATCATCATGAGTTCAACATGCAACACTGCCATCATGGTACACAAATGCAAGTCTGTAAGAGTGAAATAATAATAAAAATAATCATCACCGACTACTATATAAATACCGCATATGAAATACATTTTGGTTAAAAATTTCAACTTGTTATGTACATTAAGAATTACAATATACCTACATTAATAATTGTACGTCAGTCAGATCATGAGCATAAAACCACATTATAGTCTATTATAATATAGTCTCAGACACGCGAGAGAAAATACGGCTTAATGCCAATATAAAGTACAGGCTTTATTATTTTTATTTTAACTACGATGCAATTTTTTACTATATGTAAATTAAATCCTAACCAGTCATCGTCACACAATATCATTATTGTAATATTTACAGGGAAACATTCGTTGTACACGCTCGCGGTATCGTTTTCCCGACCGTTTCAATACAACGAATAATAATAGTAAAAAATTATAAGCTACTACGACCGACCACGATAACATAATAATTTAAAATTACATTTAGCGTTGCTAACAACAACAATAATAATACCGACGCTTGTATACAGGTCGACTGGTGGGGCGTCAGCGGTTGCCACAATAAACCAATGCGTTTACTCGTTTATAGGTAACAAGATCGCGTTTCTGGGTCACCGTGGTACACGCGCGTTTTATTGGAAAACTTTGAGACCGAACGTTTATATAACTACGTTCATTTATAACTGCAGGTACGCAATCACATAGTGGTAGAAAAGTGGATATATAGGTAAGACATTTTCTAATTTTTGAAATACTTATGTAGAATGAACGAAAAATATAAATGCTATCACCAAGGAAAGAGATGAAAGATTTCAATCTAAAAATTGAAAATACAACTCATTTATATATTATTTAGTATTCATCCAAATAATTCTCATGATGATAATATAAATTATTCCATTCGCCGGTCATTAAAAACCTCATGTTTTTTCATTAAATACCTATTTAAATTAAATTTGTTCAATTTAAAGTATAGAATGAAATATAATAATTATATATAAGCAGCACATGTCAACGATTGGGATCTTGAACCTTAACATTTCCTTAGAACTTATCCATCAAATCCGGTGATTTAAACATCGGTCGAGTACATGAGTAAATGCATACGTATAATTGTAAATACTATATAGTAAAAATACTAAAAACGCAGGACAAGCATTTCGAGTGAAAAGAACACTCCAATTCTTCAAACGATAAACGATTTTGTGGAATTGGAATGACATTTTAGAAAGGGCTTAATCTTTTTTTTTTTTAATGTTACAATTATTATTATCTACAATCTATATAATACACATATTATGTAGATTAAAGACCATACCCCAGACCTAGACCATATCTAATAGTTTATAAAATAACAATTGATTTAAATGATTTAAACGAGATTAACCTCTAAGTATATTTTCTATTTTTTTTTTTCAAATACATACATATAAATATATGTAATATAATTTATAGCGAATACAAAAATAATAAAACAAAATAATCGAAATCTGTAGTTATTCATCATTCGTATGTAACCCATGACTGCTATAATAATTTTAAATGGGTATCTACATGAAAAATACGATCTTAAATATTGAGGGTACTAATGAGATATTTATGGGGAGGGGCTTTTAGCCTTCCAAAGTTTCCTTTATTTTTCCTACTTCTTGTATTCACAAGACGCTTGCATATACGTACAACTACGCATTATGATAAATGTATAATGTAACAATATGTAAGACGTAGCGAGTAGGTACTCGGACTTTGTGCGACGATCGACTTTACTACTTTTGGTATAAAACTATAGGTAGGTATCTATATTATACTATTAGGTATGTAATATGTGATGGGGATTCCCGTGCATTACCGTTGGTCCACAGGCTGCCGGCGATGTTTCGCATCACCGTGTCTACCCTGTTCCGCCGGTCGCGGTGTGCCCGGGTGTCGCGTTCCCTTTCCTTCTTGCGGTACTCCGGATCGTTCCTCTGTTCTCGACGGGCTCGCGTGTTTCGCGCCCGCTCCGCCAGCCGGTATACCGGGTCGGCCCGCCTCAACCTCTGCAACTCCCTACGCCTGTCCCGTCTGCGCTGACGTGACAATGCCTTCTGTTCGTCCGATAACCGAGGCGGCGCCATCCACCGTCGCCGCCACCGCAACCGATCGCCGCCTCCTTCAACACACACACACGCACACAGCCGAACGTTTAGTTTAAGTTGTACACAATATTATTATAATAACTGTGAAATTGAAAAAAAAAAAAAAAGATGATAATTGCGCGTAGTTTACAGCGAAACATTTAGAAACAAATTTCTAGACACATAAATGACGCGTTTCATTTCATATTATATAGGATGGTCAGACCATACCTCGTTTATAGCCTAAGGAAAAACGTAAAATATTCACGAGTTAATTTTTTTTTGTATTCATCATGTACGAAATAACCAACTACTGTGAATCGTGAAAACATTAAATTTCGATATAAAACGCAAGCACACTATTTTACATCTACAGAGTAATTTGATGATTCATAATTGGAACATGTTATTAATAATAACTAATAATAGGTACTAATTAGTATATTTAGATGATTTAAAAATAAAATTTAAAAATATTCATAATAACTACATGATAGTAATTGAATAAACTATAATACATTTAGTTTTAAGATTATATTATGTATATGTATACTATGAATACCTACTGAATTTAATGAATCATAATCTATTAGTAAAAAAAAAAAAAACATTTTTAACGAATTTTTTGAGTTACTATCATAATATGTATTTGATAGATACTTAAAAATAATAATGGCCATAATAATTATTAAAGAAAGCTGTATTGGAAGTTAGTACAAAAAATGTAACTAGTTTACAGGTTTACTAAAGAAATTAAACATTAAAAAAACCTTGTACGATGAAAAATTATTATTTTATAAATAAAAATTAATATTAATAACTATTTTAAAAGGTATAACTAAAAATGTAATTAAAAAATATATGATTTTAATTTAGTAAAAATGTTAAAATATAATTTTCTTAAGAACTGTTTCGGTACGACAATCATTATTATAATAGAAACAAAAATGTTGTACATATCTAACAATAATTAAAACTAAACACACGGAACGCATATTATACACAATATGTTTTGTATTGTTACATATTGATTGAAAATTCTAATTGAAACATTTTTTTAACTTTTAAATATTGTTTTACAATAATTAATTAAATTAATTACGTGTAGTTTACGTAATGATCATCATAGTATAATATTCTTTATTATTACACTTAATCGTATACCTTAAAACATTTAAAATCGCGTTGTCCCGCTTGTGAAATATATGTAAAAATAAACGTGTTATTATTATTACATAAAGGCGCTACATTATTTTTATTAATATGTTAAACTTGATGAAAAACAACCATTTTAGTATGTGTATATTCTGATAATATTGCATATATAATATACACATAAAAGTGTTTTCATATATATATATATATATATATATATTATGTTATTACTTATCATGCTTACATGTAGTATGGACACATTATTTACAGATAATTACACATTGAGTTATACAGTGGATCATAATAATCCTATATTTCTAAACTTCTAGTATACTTGGCCACAATAGATTATTTAATAGCAGATTTCAAATTTTGCAATACCTATGTCTCATTTTACTTTATTGGGAATTCATTAAATTGCTATCTCAACAATGTCAAAAATCCACCATTTATATTTTTTTAATTTTTGTATTTAATTATAAAATTAATAGTATATTTTTGTTTATCTATTTCTTCTATTGGCAGTATTGTAACTTATATAGAAGCTACAAAAGATGGACGATGAACATGTGTAATGCGTTTTTTAATTTCCAAGTTAATAATTTGATAGACATTTAATGTTATTATCTATATCGTTATAACATATACTCATTATTTCGGAATATTTTTAGTAAGTAATTTCATATCTATGCTGGCAGTAACCAATGTCGTATAATACCTAAGTAATCCAGCCAACCCGAAGCTACATAGGGGATTACGTTTGGTAAAATCATTATGTTCATAAAATAAAAGAAATAATTTACTTTGAATACGTAAAATAATATGGATTTAAAACTTAGTAGTACCTGTAATCTATAATATGTACGTACAAGTACAATCCAAGGAAATAGTATAGTTGACCATAATAATTGTAAATAAAAAAAAAAATAACCCTTTACAGTATAGTGGATTTAAGGTAAACCTCGCAATTGATTAGATGTAGTAATTTTACTGAAATGGGTTTGTTAAATTTGAATTAAATAAATCATTGAATAAGTAAGAAAAAAATTCTGAGACAGTTTCTACTTCTAAGGATATTTTATAATATAGATAGGTTATTAAAAGATCAAGGTTATTCTAATTTTTGGAAAAATATGGCATATGGCATTTTATAAATATTAATAATCATAATAGTATATTATGGATTATCCTAACTATTACAACTAATTAAAAAATTCGTAGTATTAATTATAAAATAAAGCTTATTAATATCAGTGTATATGGAAATTATGAATAATAATATATCAAATAATAGCTGGTAGGTGGATTGCTCTCGTGTTGTTTCATTGAAATAGTTTGGCGAATCTAGATACCGAAAACGACAAAAACAGCCATTATGAATTATAAGTCAGTGTCTGACAATTAAATACCATGGTCCTAACAAAACAATAAGCCTTTGTATATTATACTTTTCGATTATTTTTCTTGGTGCAAAGAAATTAATTGTCACGAATTCATGACGAGTATATTTCTAACAACCATTGGTAGTGGTAACATAGGAAACAGAGACGTGATAAAAATGGTGTGGCTAGTGCTGGAAGGTAATTTTTGATTTGAACGAAATACAGCTATCACCTGCGACACGTACGACACGCGCGTCGACCGTGACAGAAATAGCTCACTTTCCGATTATGCTACATATTATACTATTTTAAATTACAATATAATAACTAAAATCGTTTTTTCGAATAAATGTCCAATTTTTAAGAATTAGAAATTTATTTCTATAAAAAAAAAAAATATATAAAATAAAATAACACACATTATTATAAAACCAATAGATACATTCATCGGTCTGCTTAAAATTTAAAGTATAAGTCAACTATATGTAAGCTGTAAAGATTTAAGTTAGTAAAGTTTATATAAGTAATATTGTTGACTTTTTACTAGAAACTTTTATGTATAAACGCATTTTTCTTGTTCGGAAATAAATTATTGAATTCTTTGATTTTAGATAATGGAAATAATTATAACACTATACAGAACCCAAATGAAATGTCAATACTTTTGTAAAACTTTCTAATTATATTGTTTTTTGTTGCAGATTATTAATGAGAAAACTACAATGGATTAATACAAATGTATTATTATAAAATATTAAAATGTAGACACAATATATTTGTATAAATATTATGTAATACTTTTCAAAATCATGAGAATTTTCACAACGGTTATCTCGGCGATTTAAGGAACAAATTGAATGAAAAAATATTTGTAGTACATAATAATTACGTAAAATAGACTACTACCATATACGTAAGACGCAACTCGCGTTTCAAATAAAAGCCAGTAAACAACAAATATAAGTAGATAATATATAGATAAAAATATTAAAAAAAAAATATATATTTTTATATATAAAAATATTGTGTTATAACTTATAAGAAATTAGCAAGTATAATACAGTATTATAGTTAAATAAAAACACAATTACGTCTAAATCACGAACAAAACCGTAAAATAAAATATGATTATAATATTATATTATATTACGCATTATTATTAATTATTATTATTTTTATAAAATTAGTCGTTCGCTAATGTCGTTAGTATGTGGAGTTGCTTGGCAACCTCTAACACCGAATTTATTATATGTATATTGCAAACAGTTCAATCTAATGTTTATCTCTCGCCGAGTTTTGCAACACATTGCGTTCGTCCGCGCACATGCATGGGCGCGGTGCATGTAGTCATGTCGTGAGTAGGTAAATTAATAAACGGCAACGTTGCTATTTTAATGGTGCTTGGGAAGAAGAAAATAAAAATTGAACGATTTAAATTTCGACGGACGATAAGAAAATAACCATCAATTTATCGCAATATTGTTGTTTTCATTTTTTTTTCCTGGACCACAAATTAAAAGGGAAAAATATATTATTATAATACTAGCCAAATGCGTACCTAAATACGATTGAGACCTGGTGGCGGATATCATAATAAAAATAATAATATTTCATAATTAATACCTACGTTGCTTTCTTGTGTATTATTTATCTTATTTTAATTTAAACTCTCATCGCAATGTTAAATTGTAATAATAATAACATAATACAACGACACATTCTACTGATAGCCATGCTGACCTAACTAGAAACCGTGTTCCATCAACAATCTACACTCATGTATTTGCTCAAATAAAATCATAAACGTCAAACCGATAAATATGGTCCGAAAAAACACGTGTAGCTACTACAACAACGCAACATTGTCTGTATTTGTTTAAGCATTGTTAAATGTCAGGCGTGTTTCATTTTTTAAATGTATTTAATATGCGTTGTTATCACCATATATTGTGTGATGTTATTACGTGGTGTGCAGCTGTGTGGAGTAGGGACGCATATTGTACATCTATTACAGACACATGCATACAGATAACTACCGATAACGGGTCTACTCTTCTTTTATTATACATTTTATAGACGTTAGTAATTGGTTTAAAAAATTATGTGTTTGTACTTATAATTTTGATTACGTTTTTACATAATGTGAACTATATATAATAATTTCCAGTGGTTTAGAGTATTCTCAGTTAAAAATTACCTCATTAATAATCTTTACTTCTGTCGTAAATCGTCGATTCAATATTTTTATCCCACATATGTAAAAGTAAAATTAATCGTAGTATTAGTAGTAGTGATAGTTATATGTTTAAAAAAATTACAATTATTAATACAATATTATTGTAAATCCATAAAAAAATCTTTAAAGAACACTTAAAAAAAAAAAGAATTTGTTAATGTATAATTTTAAAACGTAGGTTAGGTAGGTAGTGAATAAGTATACATTTTTATAATTTTATTTTTAAATTATACATGGTATAATTCTACAATAATTATTCTATTTATTTTCTTGACCAATTTTTAAATAACTAAATCACAACATAGTTGCCAATGTGCAAAAAATTACCAAACAAAAAAATAAAATAATTATGTAATATGATTTAAACAATTAAAAAAATATAAACAAAAATTTATATTATCATTTTTTTTAAATTTATGTAATTAAAAAAATAGAAACTGACTTTTTCATGTTATAATTGTATTTAAATTTTTATGCGGTTACCATGGCTTCGTAAGTCGTAACGTTGTATTTTAGTTATCCAGTATTCTCATTCGAAAAAATTTGTTGAATACTGTTTTAATAGTGCAAATACATTTTAGAAATATTTACTTATTTCTATGCACTTATTCTGATATATTTTATATTACTGCATAATAGCGTTCATGCTTTAATTCCGTTATTCTAAATTGTAGTGGAAGGGGCAGTCATAAAGAATATAAGGTCAATACGGGTTCAAGGAAATGCTGAATGACATTGCTATCATAACGCGACGGTAAGCCCCTACGTTCAATATTCATTGAAACATTATTGTGAGGGTTTATTATAATACATGGTGAGAATTTATGGAGAATATTATTGTTAGACTGTGGTGTGTACTGCGGATATCCTCTTGCAGTTAACAGGGTAACATATCTAAAAAATTGACCCCTATGTATACTATTTTTTTTTAGTATACTAAGTGTTTATGAGCTAACTATTGAAAAAAAATGATTATTAAAATGTAGGAACCTATAAATGATTATTGTAGGCAAATTCAATATTGATATATGAAATTTATTTAATGTCCACGGCTAAAATTATTCATAAACAAATGTTGAAAATTCATATAACTATTACAATTATATACAACGATTTCTCTTACTACTAGCACTATTTCTAATATATAGTACATGTTGTATGTATATATAACAAAAATAGAGGCAATTAATTGCTGTTAAATGCATTGTGTATATTATTGTTTTAAGTAGGCTGCAGAAATCATCTAATATTTGAAAGACTTCGGAGCTCAATATTCGGATAAAACATCTGTTTGAAATAACACCGAGAAAGGTTACTAACCTTAAGATAACTTTTTTTGGGGGGGGGGGGAATAATTATCTATGATGGAAAAAAATATATCGGAGAAAATATTAAACAAAAACAATATTTTTAAAATATTAATTATATTTTAGATTAAAATTTTGTCGATGGGTGTTATGAATAAACAAATAATATATTAAAATATATTTGTTTATTATTATATTATTGTAATTTGTAGGTTACATAGCTAGGTACTATATGTATAATTTTTAATGGAGTGAAAGTATACATTTTAATATAGATTCTTGAGAACATTAGAGCTTTAGTAGCGTACTACAGGTCCTGCAGCATATTTTAAATCACTTTTATAAATTTTAGAAATTGATGTTAACCCATACAAATTTCAATTTAACTTATCTATATAATCGTTTGACTATCATAATATTATTCAAGTATATTGTGCATTTATGATTTTTCTTGTTTTGATCATTAAATGGTAGAAATAATAATGTAGCAAATTTTAGTTCATGAATATTATGAACTTACAAAATATGTAACTTTAAATATATACCTAATCTTCACTGTTGACTTGAGTTTATTTTATACCATTTAGAAAATATGCCAAAACTCTTTTCAAACCATAAATATAGAAATGAAAATAATAACTATTTTTAATGATTTACAATGTGTCGTCATTTTTTGGACTATTCTATTTTTTCTTTTTATTATTACCCAGCTTGGTTTAGATAGTTATCTGTTGTTACGAGTCAACCGACAGCAAAACACTTTATAGAATATCACCAAATAATTTATGGTTAATATAAATAGGTCGAAAAAGATCCTATTAATTTTTTAGAATTTTCTTATTAATACCGATATAATGTTTAAATATTTAGGTATAGATTTCCGATATATCGTCTGGACGCGGTGTGTTATGTTAATGACAGGTAAGCATCTACACCGTACTGTTTGCACTGTCATACAATGCAGGAAATCCGTTCCTTTTGTGTGTAATATGTGTGTAACTATCGTTATTAATTATAATACACATTTAATAGTGTGTATATATTCAATGATACCATGCAGCTAACTAATTAAATGTCCATTTTTCAGTTTCCCAAAAGTGTTCGTTGACTATTAAGTTTCAAAATAAGCTACATTATCATTTCTACTTAAAGTGCTAAAGTGTGGGACAGGCTGTGGATAGATCTAGTTAAACCATGTAGGGTGGCAGTTAGTGTTCAATCACTTTTATGATAGTATAGTTTAATTTCCCTAATAATAACGAAATCCATTATAAGCATTGCATAAATTATATAATCTATAGTTTTTATGCCACATTTTATAATGTTTATAATATAATTAAGTCAATGAGTCCATCCCGTCAATAAAATAAAATAATAATAATAATAATAATAATAATTTTTTTTTATTAGCTTCAAGTAATAAACTATTATAGCTCAACAATTAGAGAACAACTTAAGAATAGTAACATAGCATACTCGTATTAATTTATAGATAATGAAATTACATTTTGAATATGGAAAGTGACGTCAACATAATAATTTAGACATTGATAAAATATAGATTAAAAACAGGTATGGGTCGGGAAAATAATAATAATAAGATGAGAACTTATTAATTAAATTTAATAAATTAATATACGTTAATATGGAACTTAAAGACTTGAAAACTACAGAACCAATTAATACCAAATTTTAATCACATATTCTTAAGACTCGGGTAATGTTCAAAGCTTTGTTTTTTGACTATCATAAGTTTCTATAAAGTAGACACACACGTGAATATTATTTTGTTCATAACAATTTTTGTTAATTTTTAAAGTTGTTATTAGTTATAAAAATAAAAGATATTTATGTATATATATAATTATATTATAACTTATTTTAAAAGTACTTGATTAATTTTGACAAAAATTTCAAATAATTCTTAAAGTAAAGTTCAGAGAAAAGTTAATACTTTGTTTGATTATGTGTTATTTCCAATAAGCTACAGACTGATTACACATCTCGGTTAAATTAGTTCATAAAGTGAAGTGCTCTAACGCCGACTTTCCCTTGAATTGAAATATGTTAAAATATTATATTAGTTTATTTTTTACGGGCGAAGTCGGGTTATAGGTACAGCTAGTTAATTATAAAATTATAAATACTTATTTAATAAATTATGAGTGTAGGTTCATTTATAGTTTTATACTTATATATAGACTGAATTTCAATCTTATTTAGTTTTGTACTATAATAATTGTATCATTGTAATTATCTTTTATAGGATTTCAAAAAAATCTTATTAAACCTTGAGAATTAAAATATTAAACATAGAAACAATAAAACTTAATATAAAATAACAACATTAGAGATAATATGAAAATAATACTAATACCTAGTAGTTATCTATACATGATAGAAATATGGTAATAGGTATAAATTAAAATAATAATATTTAGAATTAATTTCAAGTTATAGATCAACAGAGTAATAAAACTATGCAAAATATATCGCTATAGTATTATACGTCTATACTCTATACAAATGAAAACTATAATATATACATATTATACATAAATATAAATTACTACTTTCTAATTTTTGTTCAAAAGAAAAATATGATCGTCACTTGGGGCAGATCAAGATTTACCACTATTTAATATGGTAAGCAATAAACATTTTACTTAATTATTCCAGTTTTCCTTCAAAACTGGTCTAATATACCTTCCAACTTTCAATAAAATGTTATTAATAAATAATGCAAATATTATGATAAATTGATAACTGTAATATTTTTTTTTATATATATTTATAATTAAGATATATATGTTTAATAAAATGTATAAGTTTATAATATATTATGTTTTATATACTATATTTAAGTTGAACATAATTTATAATTAAAATAAAAAATTACAAGGTATCTCGGTATTTCGATGTGTTTGTTTATCTAAAAAAATGAAGGCATACAATAATACAGGACGCTTTAAAATGTACAGAATGCATCACTGAAAATTAATTTACAAAATATTCAATAGAATACTTTAATATACACTATGTCTATTATATTATAAATGGAAATAATGGGATACTTAAAACTATAAAATGTATATTCATTGTAAAGTACTTAGTTGTATCAAATATATTTATCAGAATATTGTTATCTTAATGAGGTTCAGTTATTAAACAGCCACGTTGCAGCTTAAGCAATGTTGTCAACAATATAAAAGGTCATGGTGAAAATATAATTTTATTTGGTTTAAATTTTAAGTAAACGACGATTATATAGCCTAATAATAATCGACATTAAATAAAAAAAAAATAAAGGTACTGAACTATTGAAATTTCTTAGATTGTAAACAAAGCGAATACTGAAGTAATGTAAACAGTTATATCATTCTATTTAAACCAAATTGGTTTTCACGAATTTCATAAACTAGGTAAGGAACAAAATATTTCTACAATATTTTAGTTTATAAAATACCTGCAGGATATATAAGTAGTAAAATAGGATCTAATATTCTTTTTTTTTTTTAAATACAGAAGAAATAACTAATTAAAATTTAAAAATTTCTAAATTTTAATTGAACATTTTGTAGATTTTTGTAATAAATACATTTTTTTAATTACAACCACATAAGGATTATTATGTTTTATGATCGTTTAAAATTAAATAGGTATTTACTTATTTACAATATTTACACAATAATATATTAAATTTAATTATATTATGTAGTTGATTTTAGAACAACAATAAAGTTAAATTAGGCTTGGCTAAATACTTAACCTAAGTCCAGTGGCGGACTGGGAGAAAAAAACAGCCCGGGAAAATCATAATTTTAGAGGCCCTCAGTATACTAACGGCCCTATATATAATATATATATTTTTTTATGTAAAAACAATTTTACTATACATTTTTTTAAATATTTTGATTAATTGATATAAAACAAAATAAAATAACTATTATACATTTAAAATTTATTAGAGTATATCTCAAGTAATTGTTATGTATATAAAAATAAATAATAATAATAAAATAATATAATTTATAATATATATATATTACTACAATCAATTTGATTTTAGTAAGAAAGTTTATTATTTAATAAATCACTTTTAGTTTTTAACATATTAATAATATCATCATTATCAATACTAAATAAAACATTTTTTTCGACTGCCATCATCATAAATGCGTCCAATTTATCTTCACCCATTGAATTTCTCAGGCGAGTTTTAATTATTTTCAACAGAGAAAATGATCTTTCGCATGCTACCTATATTAATAATTTTAATGAAAATTCTGTTAGATCTTTCAAATAAAATACATACAAATTATTGATATATTCCAACTGTTTACTTACTTGAGTACACCAGTACACGGCAATGTCAATAAGTATTGATAAGCCATGGTCAAGCAATGATATGCATTACTATATAAATTATATTTTATAAGAACATTATAGCAGCATACAACACAATTCTTGCAGGATTTACATTCTAATTTATCAGTGTTATTTTTCTCATTATTTTCTTCAATTTCATTTTCACTTTCAATTTCATTTAATTGCATATCAAATGATTCTGGTAATGATTTTTTTAATCCATTCCAATTTTTAATAAAGCTATGCAATTCCATTGTAGTATCTGTTTATTTAAAAAAAGTATTTGGCCAACATACGCATTATGAGCGTATGAAATTTAATTTAAATTTTGACATATTTCGTATAAATTCGAACTTTAAGCACTTATAAAAAAAAATTGTGAATAACGATTTCGGATTTCTATTTATCACTTTAAGAAAAACTTATAAGAAACCTTGTATTAAATTTTTAAGATTTTCTGGCCACCCAAAAAATTTTTATCGGCATTTGAAGAAAAAAAACTTAGAAAAGTCGAAAATTTCAATTGTCTATAAGTAGCTTAAAAATAGTCAAAATATTTTGAAAATTTAACTGTAAAGAGATAACCATAATATAAACATTTGGTGAAAATTTCAAGTATTTACAATGATTCGTTTTTGAGTTACAGCAAAATCAAAAAATCGATTTTATCGAAAAATGGTTTTTCGTAAAATTGTCGTTTTTCTGTCACTTTTTTTTTTGTTTTTCTCGATTTTTTTAAAAACTATTTGAAAATTTTACTTTTGACCCCCCCAAAGTACCAACTAGATGAATTTTCCTATTCAAAGAGGGGCTGAAGTCAAAAATCGGAGCATTATTACTGCTCCAAATGTTGTCGTTAGACGCAAAAAAAAAAAAAAAACACACATCATAGTAAAATCAATACATTCATCACTTCGTTCAGAATCTAAAATTATAACATTAGTTATTGCTTATTAACTAAATGTCTAAACAGCATAATAAATACATTTTATTTTACCTACCTTTTTATTTAGAGATTGTTTTTGTGGTTTAAATAGTTCATCTAGTGTCAAACACTGTTTTGCTGAGGCCAACAACAGCTTTTTGTTTTTATCTCTTGCTTTTTCTGCACCACCTTTCCTTTTGTTAACTATTGCTTTTTGTTCTTCACTCATTATTGAAAATCGTAAAATATAAAATATGAATACTGAATAGTAAACAATTAAAACGTTAATAAATAATATTTAAAACAATGAATAAAACCTCATCAGTATTCACACTATTAACACTTAAAACACTAAACAGTGAAAAACGAAAATAAAATATAATATAAAATGTGTAATGTGATGTTATTGCGAGTTGCGACAGCGCGATAATAACAATTATTATTTTATTTGTTATCGCCTATCCATCGCCTATTCGCCTATAACGGCCCATGTAATAACTATTTTCGATTCTATTTTTAAACTTGTAACAATAAGTTGTCAGCAAGCCCGGACCGGCCGAACACGAGCCAGTCCCGCAATAATCAGAAATCTGGGTTTTTAAGTTTAATAATATAACATACTTATTAGATAATATTTTAATTTATAATTTCACAATAATAATATTAATAAATATATATTTTATACGAGCAGCGGCCCACCGGGAAATTTCCCGGTATCCCGGTCGTCCAGTCCGCCACTGCCTAAGTCAGTGCAATTGGTGTTTGAAACAATTATTAATAATATAACATTTTCAAAGAAGATATAGAATGTAGATACTAAAGAATTAAAATTTTAATGCGCATAAAGTTCGTGTCTTCATATCTCTATGAGGTAGCAACAGATAACATAGCCTATAGGTTGTTCAAGTTTATTTTGGAAAATAATAGAACCTAAAACACACTTAAAAATTACACCTTCACTACTATTTATAGTATCTCAGATGACTCCTTAAAATACGTAATTACACTAATTGTGTCGTAACCTTCTTTTAAGACTAATGTCTAATATCAATCATTTAACATCATGAAATCCCATCAATGAATGGTTTTTAACTCAAGAATCCCAAGTCTTAACTATATTTAATACAACACATTACTTGCACTTATTTTAAATATGATAAACATCATATCATATATCTATATTATAGGTATGTAATAAAGGAAAAAAAGAAAACATACAGGCTAAAATAATTATAGCTAGGTAGGTATACCAACTTAATTTTATGTCCCTAAT
The DNA here is from genome assembly GCF_002803265.2 of Melanaphis sacchari. Taxonomy (NCBI): domain Eukaryota; kingdom Metazoa; phylum Arthropoda; class Insecta; order Hemiptera; family Aphididae; genus Melanaphis; species Melanaphis sacchari. The sequence continues at coordinate 4,316,222 of NW_020271232.1, read as the reverse complement.
AAAATTGTTAGATGTGTGCTAATAATCAAACTTTATGTATAACTCTGAAAATCGAAAATATCTATCGACTAGTTATGAAATAGTGAGTTCGGTAGAAAATACAATTTTTAGCCTATTTAAGGAGACATTACTCGAACATGATATACAAGTCAAAGTAAGTATTTACATACTTAAAAAGAATTTGTAAGAATTGAAAAAAAAATCATATAAATATTTTATGCATTTACGTAACTGCGTAAATTAATATTATGTATTAATATTGAATATGTATATTTAAAAAACATAAAAGTAAATCCACGAATTTGATAAATAAATACTACGTTTTTTTCTTGTGGTAGGGGTGACATATTTAAAAGGGCTTGGGGCGGGTCCTGTTCTAAATCCGGCACTGAATATCGAACACTAATAATGAAAAGAGATAAATTTACGACACACACACATAAAATTATCCGCATTGAACATTTCAAAATGATATGATTATTATAGAAAACGGCGTTTTCGGACGACAACGTTTTTGGCTACGAACTAACGATTAATTCCACACACCTCGTCTAGTCGTGGCATACATGACGGGTAATATTAACAATATTTTGAGCATTTATTTCATTATTTTTACCATTATATAAGCGATCGCTAATGAATAAATTGTTAGAAATCTCAAACGGGCGTGTCCAAAACTGCACAGGGTTTCAAATATTATGTTAATCATACGATATATTATACACACAGAAGTGTGACACTTGTTCTTTGACGTCCCTATAGTGTCGAGTTTTGTGTTGGTGTTAACGAAGCGGCATTAACAAAAACGCAACGTCGGCGGCCAGAGGGATAGAGCACTGGGGCACACGAGCTGGCGTGAACATGTAGAGACAAGTGTGACTGACTTGATGTTATGATATTATGCACACGATGACGATAATATATAGATTATTATATTATAGCATAGTGTGTGTATTGGTGTAGTGTGCCGTTTTGGTGGCCGACGGGGTCAACGACACGTAACTTCATAGCTGTACATAATATTATTCATGATCATAATATTATATGGTCGTCGATTATATGGTACAGCGATTGGTCCGTTAAGTTTGTAACGCAACATCGTCTTGAAAATGCGCGCGCGTAAGTATAACTACGTATCGTAAAGATATTTCGTATTTATTTTCATGCCGAACGCGTTCTTAACTTAATTGTCGTACACGTGTTATCGCTTGTTACTGCAATAAAAAATAATAAAAGCAATACGGTTGTCACTGTCGACGCCGCCGTCCGCCGTCAGTGGACGCAAGACGAGATTCTCTCGACGTATGATGCCACCCAAAATAAATTTAGTGGTGAGCAGCACGAGCAGAACGGCTAAAGAGCCCACGCGCCGCCGCCGCCTAACTCGAAAATTTTTCAGAGTGCACTTGTAGACGTTATTGTTAATTATTGTCGTCGTCGTCGTCATTATAATTATTACGGGAAACAACGAATCGAACACGTTCGGTTATCGAGATTCGAGGGCAATACTAATCCGCAGTTACGCCACCGTAGTGCGGTTGACGCCTCCGCTTGACAATAATGTGCGAAAACAGTTTTCTCTCTCTCTCTCTCGTGTGCCGCTGTGCCGGTGCTCCGAAGAAAAACAAAATAAATAACACACTGCGACTGAGACTCGCACTACGACATCAGAATTTTTTGTATCAAACGCGCATCGCATCACGGCGCAGTGTTTGTAGCTGACATTATAATATACGCAGCGGCGGCGGCGGCGACGACTATAAGACGACCTTGGCACCGTTGTTAAAATATGCCACCACTGCGACGACGACGCCGCCGCCGAGTAGTACACACCAAACACGACACGCGGTCGGCGGCGAAATCACATCCTTGACGATCGGTTTATTGCGCGTCGATAATATTGTAACTTGTAGCACGAATGCACGATAATCATTATATCGTACAAGTGTACACGGAATCAGCATCCGTAAGGTTAAACATTGTAGCCGTAGCCGCCGCCGCCGCCACTGCTGCGGCCGTCGAAGTGGTGTCGTGTGCGGTGTGCCCCGTGCCGAGAGTCGACCGAACGAATCAGCTGTAGCCGCATAATAATAATAATAATAATAATAACAATAATAATAATATTCACCGGGCTTGCCTTAAAGCAAGAACCCGGTGGGATAACGAGTTTTCATACATTTCTATGGACGACGTTCGCGTCCGACGACCTGGCCGACGCGGTCGTTCAACGTGTTTTTTTCTCGTTTTCTCGTTTTATTTCATTCCCCCCGAACATCGAAATAGGGCAATACACGCGTTTAGATTCAGTTGGGGGAAAAAAAAAATCACATATTGAAAAACTGCGATTTGTTTGAAATGACCTGTACGGGAGAGTTTGCAGTTTGCAGTTTTTTAAATTCACAGCGATGTTTAATTATATTTTATTTAATATAATATATTTTTTCGCATAACACAGGGAATACTTGTTATTAAACCGTATTGCTATGTATTTTCAAGTGCAATACAACATACACTGAAATATTTTATAACAGTTAATACACAAAAAATAATCATGCGTATAATATCTCTGTTAGTGTTGTTTGATTAAAGTACCTATATTAAGCGATAAACTTACATTTTTATCACCGTCTTATCGTCTTAAAATAATTTTAGAGGGGTTCAATATTTTTAATGGAGTCTATTACCTTTTTTTTAGAATAAATAAATACAAATATTTATATTTATATGTATAATAAACAAAATAAAGCAATGATAATGTACACAATGATACTTAATATTTTTAATTCATACCAAAATGTTAAGGTTTTACTTGAATCTTATTAACTTAACAGTATACACATTACCTATTAGCACTTATATTACATATATAAACGTATTACACATCTACAGGAAGAACAAACAATCATAATAATTTAAGTGTCGTAAAATCTTAAGAAACTGTTTCCATTCCTATATAACTATACAAAGAACAGCTGAGTATAATATAGGTTACTACTTACGGATGTGCATTCTATCATTTCTACCTTTATGAACCAATGCGTAGGTGATTTACTAAGTTTAAGATTCGTTTCGTCGGAATTTTAGTTGTAGCCAGCAAAGTTAAAATCCACAGCCGGAACTCGTCGTGATACTGCACTTGCGGACGATGACTAAAAGACGATTCAATCGAAAATTATAGTGAACGAACGACAGTTGTTGACGACCAACAGAAAATATCACAGTTACTCCGAATTTATTAGTCTCGAATAATAATTATTAGTCTATACCGTAAGAAATATGAATGATGACATGTACCAGCGATCGCCATTGCTGAGCTTACCGTGGTTACCTGCAGTAAACGGTGGATCACAAGCTTAAATAGAAGCTCACTATGAGTCTATGAGATTCACTGACAAAAATGTTTGGAAATTTATTACCAAAATATTTATTAGTGAAATTCTGTGAGGTCACAAATCTGCACGGTCTGACCGCGGTAATAACACAATAGTTATTTACGGTAGTGGTAACGTAAGGGTAACCACGATTATATTAACAGTTAACAGTTAGTTCAGTATAAAATGGTTGTCACGTCCGTCTCCGTCTCATGCACAAATCGCAACATTTTTCATGTTAATTTATTTCTTTTTTTTTCGCAAAATCGTTGTGTGTTATGCGACGTGACGAAATATGGTCACATAATATACATTGCGATCTTTTATTAATTGTTTTCAAACTGACGTTCGCTAATTCGTATCACCTACATAAAAGTTTAGTGCAACAGCGAACGAGTCTTAATCACTTCTGGACGATAAACAATTTCCCAAAAATTATGCATCGGGCGACGATAGTCAAGGTAGGTTATACCAAGTTATCTATATATTCACCACAGGTGCCTCGTGAATTTTCAAGAATAGACATTTCTAACTTCTAACCTACGCTTACTACAACGACTTCGTTTCAAAATATATAATTTACTTTATTTACATATTATTAGGGGTAGGTTTAGTCCTAAACTCTAGTAAAACAATCAAGGTGTGTTTCCTATACGAGGGCGATACCTATTATTATTAAGTATAGTTGAAAATTTAATTAGTCGAAACATAAAAATTAAGGGAATACTTTTTCTGCATTGTATTTATCTATAGCAATTGATTTAGAAATATATTCTGACAGAAAAATATCAATTTGATTAAATACTTATGGGTTTGGAAATTAATCTACTAGGCAATTATTATTTTGAAATCGTGTGTATTTAAAACTCAGAAAAAGCTTAGAAATGTACTTGATCGGAAAATTATTTATTCGGAATCGTATTCCGTAATCCAATAATATAGGTACATTTCTAAAGAATGATTTTTCATGAAAATAAGTTTGTAAGAAGTACGAATCAGACGAAGTATTGTTCAGTTTATCCCAGTCCCAATAACATATGTTTCAAACAGAATATTTTCCATACAATTATGTTTCTGACATAATATATTTCAAACGGATTTTGATTCCAAAGTAATATATATGTTTCAATAAAAAAGCAATTCCAACAATATATGTGATGTTTCCAATGGGATATTTTTCAACAAAAATACGGTTCCTAATGAATAATTTTCCAACTTTTTACGCGCACTCGAATTTTTGTGGAACACTTTAAGTTATAGTCCATAACACTTTAATATCATGTATTATTATGTACTATCGTTATAGCCGGCTGGTAGCATAATATATTTTGAGCGTTAAAATGTAAGATGTAAGTAGTATCTGCGCAAGTGTGTCTAATTTGGTTTACAGCGCAACCGATTCGAACGTAGTATTCTGATAAACAAGTTTGGATAATATGATTGTTGCGCAAGTGTGTGTCCGTCACATGCTCACGCTCCGAATACCCCAAAACGTATTGCATTAAAGAGATGATTAAAATATTTGTGTTTATTAAATCATGTATGCAAAAATGTAAAGTAGATAATACTTAACAAATACCTATATTATATAATTGTAAATAATATATTATTGGTATATTATTTATTATTAATAATTATAAGCTAATATAGTAATAAAATATGAAATAATATAGCTTAGTATCATATATTTATGTCTAATTAAAACATTTTCAAAGCACTAAAACAGTACCTACGTTAAAAATTATTTCAAATAAGACGCGTCATTTGACCGCGACCTAATATGTGTGACGACGATAAAGTAAAAACCGTTCCGAGTGCCATGACAGGTTATATTATATTTTACGTTTTAACGATGACTAAACTGTTAAAAGTTAAAATGAAATTTTGTTTTGTTAGGCTATGTTAAAAATTATGAATTACAATTTTGTGCACATTAAACATCAATAAAATTAGTTGCAGTTAATGACTTAAATATCAAAGCCATGATTTAAGATGATAAAATTAATACAGAATTAGACATAAGAATTTAATCAGGAAAAACTAGTTTAGTTTTCATATACAAATAAATAACGAGATTCCATAATGCTCGCAAAGTGCCTATATAACAACGAGAATAAAACGAATCGGGCCATGGCCAATGAGTTGAAAATTAAAAATCTTACGCCCCAAGTACAAACTTTACTTATAATCTTGAAAATGTATCCTATTTTAAACTACCTTATTAAATTAAATTGTATGTATGTCTAATATAGCAGTTTTGTCTCGGGTAACATAGATCAAGTCAAATAGTTTCATATTTTTCTATTCTTATAAGTTTTATGAATACCAATTGTTTCTTTTTTTCTTCTTTTATTTTTTATTTACTCCGTCTCAAGTCCAACACTCGTGGTGGCACTCTATCGGTCGCACAGGGCAACACCATAGCCGTTGCCCCGGTGACGGTATACGATGCCGTTGGCAGGGTAACGGCCCACGTTCTCGGACGCGCTCGATGATGACGTCGCCGGCCAATAATGCGGCCACGAGTTCTATTAGAGAATGGCATACCATACTAAACCAAACAATCGAAGTGTATAAAAAAATTTTCTCCAAGAATTTCAAATTCCATTCAATTTTTCAATTATAATATTTACTTATTTTGCTCAATTTTGAAACATAATCAGTGTTGTTAATGTACATATTAAAAGAATAAACGTATCTTATAGTCGTATAAAATAATTAAATGAAGTTAATAGAAACTAATTTCTATCGAAATGTGTTATTTATAAACATATAAATTATCAGTGATCATTAAATATTACAGATTAAAAGTAATACTACATTGAAAAAATACTAAAAATGTATTGATTTATTTTTCACCATCAATTATACCAGTAGTAACCTAATCGAACTAAATATATTAAACGATTATAATGTAGTTCAATAGTTGTGTCTGTCCGTTACTTATAAGTTATAACAGAGTAAATCGAAAAAGTAGAGCGGGAACGGCCTATGGAATAATGGAACGAATAGACATGGGTTTGGTTTTTATTTATATAAAAAGAAGTCTGTGTAGGTTATTGTATTCTTTAATGTAGTCCAATTTCCTATATTATGCGGAGAAAATGTTAGCAGAACGTCGTTCTAGTTGAGTGAGCTCGATGTGGGTCATCGGGCAGAATAGAATACATTTGATTAAAAACACTTACGATCTTTGGCTGATCGTTGAATTGTATGTATCGCCTACAATTCTATAGTTACACGCGCAAGTAAACGTGGACTGTGTGTTAGTGATTAGAGTAGGTAGTTGGTACATTTTTGTACATGGTAAATGTATAATATTATTATGACGGAGTATAAGAGGCTTAGGGTGGGGACAACTACTCAACAGCATATTATGGTTGGGTAAACTAAACAGATTTTTTTTTGTATAACTGCTATATCAATAAAAAATAAAAACGTAAAAATTATTAAATACGTTTTATATTAAATCTATTGTAAAATTCTATTAAATGTATCATTTAACGTTTAACTACTATATTATTATATAAATACATATAATATACTAGACACGTTATATGCTAAATTTAAAATCGAATAGAATTCATTTTACTATCACGGTTTTAGGATAATTTTTTACCGTTTGTATAGCTGTTTGTAATTAAAAATAAACATCATCACAAAATAAATATGATGACGAACACGTGTTCAACGCAGGGGTTGAACTCCATGTTTTATGAATCATAAAACATTATTTTCTTAATTCGCTAGTTGTATTTATGAGTCAAGGATAAGGACCTATAGATAATAAAGTGAGATGATATTTGAAATACTGTGTAAACTGTAAACGATTCTTTATTTATCGAACAACCATGACCAGATATGGAGTTCTATATACATGTGGTTCTGGCTGAAAGGTCATCTCTCGCATTATAAATATCGTAATGGTATTACATTACATTTGACCGTAGTCTTACAAATGTTATTTAATAATATGAAGCTAAACAATATAATTTTATATCCGTAGAATGAACGCATGCAAAACTAAAGACTATGTTTGGTTAGTAAAAACCAATTGGATGTCTGTATGCACAATTATGGGTAATAAGTATGTAAATTGTGTAGGTAATTATTGTATTTAAATAAATTATAAACTTACCTAACTATAATTTTGGCGATAGACGATAGTTATAACTTTTTGGTATGGCCTATGCTAACAAATATATTTCGAAATTGAAGTAAATATGTTTAAACGCTCATTTATTTATTAAATGGTATATAAAAATATGTGTAAGTAAACCGAGTTCCAATATTTTTGAAATTTAAAATATATTTTTCCAATAGCTAATAAGTACCTAGTAAATACCGTTTAATGATTATAAACTAGGAGACGTTTATGTTAATACATGTGTGTATATATATAGAAATAGGTAATCTCCGATTAAAGTTCATGCAAAATAAACAAACTGTATTTTCAAATTCATTACCTCGAGATTTCTGACGATCTGACCAATCTATTTATCTACCATGGTTACGTAAACATTACGTATGGATTTAGACGGTGCAACAGAAGGTGAAATAAAAAAAAAAAACAACCAATTATAACAACTCGCGTAATTAATTCACGTTAACAAATTTCTGTAACTGTGGCCAAATCACTCGCACTAGCCAAAATTTTGAAAATTTATAAATCACAGATTTTACTTTTTGGTTTGAAAAAAAAAAGGGTATAACTCGACCGGAACTCCGGCGGAGTGTACGTCGGGAAGACCAACGCGAAATGACGACTACGGCGAGACTGACACTGTGCGTGCGTGGGTACCAGCTGACGGTCTGTATACCGAGTACCGACCGAAGTTGGCAACGGGATGGACTGTTTAACAAACTTTATGACGTCACGGCTTCACCCCCACTCATTTGCGTCCTCCGCACAAACATAAGCCCCCACCAGCACACCGTTTCGGACACATGGACGCCAAACGTCACTATAAATTCCGATAATGAAATTCCTTAGTTAAAAAAACTGGACAATCACTGTTTGTTAGTTATTAATTGTTTACCTCTTTTTATCGTTATGATTATGGGTGTTTAATGTTTATACGACTTGTGAAAAATATATTACCGATTTTGTTTTTTGTCATCAATATATGATGTGTATTAAAACAAAATCTCACATGTTAATAATAATATTATTTTAATATAAAAATTAATGTGGTAAAAAATTACAACTGAAATATTTTTATTTTAATTAAACTTCGATAGTTTAGATGAAATAATCTAACTTTGAATTTAGAATTAGTACCTACGTTTCTATGTTTTATTTTACAATAATTTATTACAATATTTAATTTAATTTAATATTATATTTGATTACACTAGTGTAGTTTTGCGTATTAAGACTTGAATTTCGAATATCAAATATGTTACTATAATTTTATATTTTTTTGTCGTCTTTAAAAAAATAATTTTTACTGACATTTATAGAAAGTAAAATAAAACAATCCCAAAATTGCAAATACCAAAAAATAGCATTTTATAAAACTTAAAACTAGTTTAGAAAACGAAAATTCAAGTAAAAATGTTTATTTGAAGTTTCCAAAGAAAATTATTTTTTAAGAAGTAATAATAAAATAACAAAATCATTTGAGAAGAAATCGTTGTTAATTGCTCTATTTTTGGAAATCCAATGTCATAAAAATTTGATCTTAAAATGCTCATAAAAATTATATGAATTGATTTTAATTTCTTTTTTTGATTCTAGCAAGATAAATTAATGACTAATGAGTAATCCAAAATAACATTTTCAAGCTTTCGTAATAACAGACACAAAAAAACAAACACACATAGTACCAATACATTTTTTTTTTTTGCTCAAAATTTAAAGTAACTTCTATCATAATTTCGGTACATTATTTTTTCATTAGATTTAAATTTTTTGTAAATTTTAAATAGAACAAACTTAAATTAGAATATTAGCATTTAACGGTAGATGATTCAATTTGAAACAGCTATAGTGACGAATATCCTAATTAATATAGGTGGCTGCTACCTCTCGAAATTTTGATTTTTGATATTTATTTATGTTGTAGATTAAATTAAATTACGTTTTCGTGATGGCACAAGCGATGAAAAATATATGTATGATTTTCTAAACCTGTAAAAATTAATTTTGTAACCACAGCATGAATTTGTTATTGATTATTTTTTTTGTTAAACTTATTATTAATTTTGGTCTTTGCAATTTTAATAATTATTAATACTGACTAAAAATACTTACAATTTTAGTTAGAGCAAAATTAATAATTTTACAACCAGTAAATACTTTAAAGCCAATCTAATAAAATGTATTTTTATTGTTTTCAAAACGTTTTAGATTCATAAAGGACTGAAAACGAGTTTTAAGGAGTTATGGATAGGCAACTTTTAATTGTTTTTATAAAGAAATCGTGTGAGAAGTAAAATATGAATATTTGTGCGAGTTAATGTTTGTGAATTTCGTATACAATGTCATAATGTCAACATGTCAATACTACAACAAGCAAGTACCTATGTAACTATGACATGTTAATATTACTATTTATCATGGCTCTAACTGTTTCACGTGTCATATGATATATATGTTACGGTAAATGATGTTAAATGGAAATTAACGTTATTCACCGGTTATTAACGTTATTTAACTGGATAATTACGTTAATGACCAAATACACAGGTAATTGATGTTATAAATCAGATAAGCGCATGAATCTCAAATACTACAATTTGAAAAATTATGTAAGTACCCAGATATTTTTAAAAATAGAATAAATGCATTATTATTTTTTATTTATTTTTACAAGTTTTACTCCCATGACATTTAATATAACATAATTTTTCAGCCCCAAGGTAGGCACAATGCTTATTATTATTACAACTAGTCTTGCAATGACAACGCTGGTACCTTCGAGGGCTCGCAACCGAATTATTACTAGCTACTTCCCTCAGTGTCAACTGTCTACCATCTGCTAATTTTATCACATTGTCCATGTCTAATAGATTTTATTTGCAAACAGCTATTTTTGGCATGTGAAATAATATTTTTAGAAAACTATATTCCGTATTTATAAAATAATAAAACAAATTTTAATTTTAATAGTATATTTTTTCATTAAGAATTAACTTACAGAGTTTGTATAAATCATGTTCAACTTGAGTGACAACTGATAGTATATTTTACATAGAACCACGTGCTCTATCAACGTTTGGTATAAATACACATACAGTTAAGCCTATTTCAAGCTGAGGAAACTTTTCTTTAGAAAATTTCATCATTTCCTCTCCTTGTTTTTCTAAATTTTTTTTTGAATTTTTACATGCAATACAAATATTTTCTTGACAATCATCAAAATAATATTTAAAATAATTTTTAAATATTTATATTTTAGTTTTATTTTTGTTATATTTAAAATTCGGAAATTTATCGTTAAATAATTAAAAAATATTTAAGTACCAAGTTCCGAATTTTTTTCTGCGATTTCTATGATTTAATTTCCGATTTTGTCTTCTTTGATGATTGGTTCTTTGGTTATTTTTTTAAATCTTCCGCAATAACCTCTTTTATTTTATAATCAGATCAAAATTTCCCAAATCATACGGTTATTAACGTTATTCACTAGAAAATAACGATAATTCCCACATTCGTAGGTAAATAACGTTAATAACCGGCGAATAACGTTAAGTTCTGATATAACATCATTTACCGTAACATATATATGTATATTAAATAGTTTATCATATTAAGATAAATCAGCAATTAGTATGTTAAATCAAAAATAGAATATAAGAAAGTTATATTACTTTTTTAATTTGTTATATTTTATTTTATCTAAAAATACTTTTAGCATTATTAATGTGTTCTAATCCCTTTTATCCAAAGTTAATTGATTGGAAATTTTACATATACTGTACTTTGAGTTTGTCATAATTTAAATTTGTTGAAAATGTGGAAAGAATAACTAAATGGCTATATTTGCAGTTAATATGAATTATGATTAATAGTATTATACATTTTTAAAACCAATCATCATAATGTCTTATAACTTTTGAAATAATCTTCACGTGACCATGAAACTTTCAGTAAATATTTATTTTGTTTCATAAATAAGATTAGGAATTTTAAAATACGAGTATTTTAGGTTGGTTGAAATATTTTATTAATACAGCTATCTTATTAATTACTGCTACGCGTGTTTTATTGGTTAATAATATAACTTGTTGTTAAAGCATTTCCGATTTTTTACAGTAAATTATTATATTGTTATTATTTTAGATTATTTTTAGAGTTTATGGCTTCTAATCACGCTCTTTTTTTTCTTTCTCCCTCTCTCTCTCTCTCTGTTTTACTCGTTCACTCTTTGGTTGTCATGGCTTTAGCGGAACAGCATTAAAAATGTTTGGCGCTCAAAAATCTATATAAGAGCTCTTTACAATAAACCACAGGAGGTGACGCCACTACAATATAGCTTTTTACTACATAATTCATATATTTTAGAGTATAGACACAGGAGAAAAAAACATTAAAATATGATGAAAATGTTTTAAAAACGAATAGTTTAATTACATGATTGAACGATACATTTTATATAATTTGAATACTTGGATGTAATGTAATCAATCAATTTACCAACGAGTCTTCGCAGAAATAATAACTAATTTAAATAAAAAAAAAAAAAAAAAATATATATAATTTTTAAGTTTATTTTATATTATTATTAACTTATGCAAATGTTTTATCAAGGTAATCTATAATGCGCCACATATTCAATGCAAAGATTTGTATTTTTATGGGATTAAACTCTTTTTGTGAATTAAATACTTAAATCTAAGTACGCATTGTTAATTTTATTGTCTTCTTATTTTAAATCCGATATCTTAATATTAGTTATCATACAATGTAATAAAATTATAAATTATAATATTAAAGGGTACCAACGATATACCTTATTTGCAAGTTAACAGTACATTTATTAATGAGTAAAAATAAATTTTTAAAATTAAAACTCGTCTAGTAATCAAGGTTTTACAGTTTCGTCAGACCAACTATACGAGTATAATATAAATAATACTTATTTGTGTATTATAACTGTAGCCCCAAATAATACATGGTAATTTTAATGAAATATAATATACTTAAAATTAACATTATTTTTTAGAATTCATATTTATGTGGAAAAATTAAATGTTAGGAAAATTAATTCAGCTCTGTATTCAGCATAAATATAACTGCAGTTATATCATAACATTCATAACCATATGCTTGATGCTTCTGTTATGCACCAGCCATTTTCATTGCAGCTTGGTGTTATTTATAGTTGTAATAATATTGTATATTAAATATGTTGAGCACAGTGTCTATAAATTACCATAGCAGTTCCCAAGGCAATTTGCGTGGAATTAAGGTTAGGAAATGATAAACGTTTGTTGAAAACATGAGTCCATTTCGTTTTATTAATGGTAATGAATGCATAATGATTGACATCATCAAGAGCCGTAATTATATTTTAGTTATAAATTCAAATTGTGTTTCAATTTTAAATTAAAGCATATTAAGTTATTTATATTTCATAATATAGTTTTGTAAAATATATTTAGGTATCTAGTTAAATTAATTGAAATGTTTTTAATATGATAAAATATCTTATTATTTATTATTATATTATGTCATGTAATATTTAATATGCCAATAGTTTTTGTATAAATTAAAATTTTTATTATTTCCATATACTATACTTTAACTCTCATGGGTGTTTACATTAATAAATAAAACTTAAATCCTTATTAAAACATAAACAGAACTACAGAACTTATATACTTACTTTTAAGTTATATTTTCTTTAAGCATATAAAATATAAATAAAATATTATTGTAATTCAATTAGAATAATTGCTTTAATAATATCGTGACTATATTTATAAACTATGAGTTGATATCAGGACTTTGTTATTGCTCAAAAATAAAAATAATATTTAGATATTCTAGTAGATGCCTAAAAATGTATGATTTAAATGATAGGATGTACATATTGTACATATAATGCCTATACCATACGCCGTAAACTTGATTCATGTATTATAATTGTTAGACTTTTGGCAATCTAATATTAAATTTTAGTATTCACATTTCGACTTCTTTAATAATGTTTTTACACCACCTCTATTACTTTTTATACATGAATAAATGCTACTATTTGAATACAAAAACTTTGTATGAACTTAGAAACATTTGACATTTATTATATCATGCATGTTAAATTGTCAGATTTCTTTTTAATAAAATAATTATATAACTGATTAAACATTTTTAGAAATTACATGTGTATTTTTAACATTTTTGTCTAAATGCAATTAGAAGCTATGCCATAAAATATTAATATTTTTTATTAATTTAAATAAGCTATTGTTATCATAATATTAAAAAATAATCAAATTGTATCAACCTAAATCCATAAAAATGAATATAACTGCTTATAATTTATACCCCATTATTATTTATTGTGATTTGAAAATTGAGGAAACAATAGATACAAATTATTTTAGCTTAGATTAGTTGTTGTGGTTTGAACTCCAAAATTTATCTTTTGGCACTACACCGATTTAAACATTTACCGACTACATAAATACACGATAATTTTATATCATCAGATACATTAAAGTTAAATATGTTTAAATAATAACTTTGATAAATAATCTAGATTTCCATCATGCATGCATAGATTTAATGTTTATCACCTATAAATGTTTCCAGTAATGTGAATAATCTGGCATTATATCATTATGAAGGTACCGCGGTTGTGAAAATATTATGTTTATACACCTAAACCTATTATACGTGAAATTCTATTTTACAATAAAATCGGATCCACGGTTATACGTTGTCTTTTGTAATTTAACCAGATATCTGGTATATCGTTTTAAAATACGGTAGTGCGTTTAAACAATGTTCACACGTATAATTCATTAACGTGCCTAAAAAGAAAATGTTTCAGTTCATAAAATATTTTGTCGGTTGTTTCAAAATTGACAAATTTATAATATCAATAAATTGCGATATCAGAGTGAAAAGTCGCGGGAAGTCACTCTGCACGTGTATAGTTGTAGATCGAACCCGATGACATTCAATACAGGTAACTGTAACGAATGGGTTAAATTATAATTTTCGACGATAAATCGTTTTACACACGACTGCCGTTGGCTAGCTTGAGCTAGCGGATCGATGCGTGCCTATATGTCCTCCAAGACACACTCAGTCGCGGGTAGAGTGCTGCAACACTAAACGCTTCAATTGTAATGTTGTATCTCAGTGGACGGCGAGCGCGACGGAACGGACGCCACAGTGACGGCCGTCGACGTGGACGCTCACGTGCTATTTTCGTCCGGCTGTGGTGTCATCGATAGCCATTGCCGACTGTTTTATGCGTGACACCATGGCAGATTTTTGCGACGGGATGCCGGCACTTACGATCTGTTTGAAAAGGAATCGCTGCGCAGCGAGTACGTGTCGCACGCGGATTGCCAGCTCGGCGTTTCGACCGTTTGCGCCGTGGCCCGCGTGCCGCTACAGTATCCCTGCAGGATCGAGACGTCCACGTTCGGTAATTATAGTAACCCGGTAGTCGCGTCACAGGTGTTCACAGGATATTTCGTAGCTGACACTGTCTACTGATGGCTGCATAGCCATATTTACCTAAATCCACCGCCCTTTATGCACCCTATACCGGTATGCGCGGTGTGTTCGAGGTGACCTCTAAATGACGACCCTACGAACTCGGGCAACCCAAAAGATAGCCCCTGCAAGTGTTCGTCAACACGCTCTACCACTACGTTATAGAACCTTCGGACCCGTGTGGGTGAATCGAGTGGATATTTTTGACACATATTTTTGACCGTGCTCCGACCGCTATGTATTCGTATATGATGTACGTACAGTATACGGTGAAGCATCTTGTTTGATATCCTTCCTGCACTGAGGCACTGACGACGAGATGAAAACTCTTATAGGTAGCCTTATCGTAGTTATTGATGTAATAAGCCGTAAAGGTAATTCAAATTTATGAACCATTCGTTGGAATGTTTTAAGTCAAAATTGTATCAAATATTTTTTTTTTTAAAAACATTTAAAATTTTCTTATTTAAAATACGTGTTGTACGTCAAAAAATCACGCTAAATTTGATGTATTATCTTCATTATACGTTAAATTACAATTGTCCTACTTATTTAGGGATATAATATAGTGTAGTAAATTTTTTATTCAAATATATAACTGAAGATAAATCATTCTAACAGTCACATCAAATTTTTAATAGCATATGTATATTATAATTTTTCCCATATTCTGAAATACAACTCTCCTCTATTTCTAATATTTATGAATAAAATGTATCTATAAATACGTTAAAAGGGTTTTATGATATTATGCAAATAGGCACCTAGTTATATTAAATAAAGCCATTTAATATTGCTGCAAAACGCATATACATGAACACATATTATTTGTTAAGTAAGTTAATTTGTACTAATGACTATACATAAAAAAAAAACATTTTTATTATTACAATTTTTTTTTTTTTGAATAATTAGATTTTACGTATATGTATTATTTTAATATATAATTATGCATTTTAATATATTATATTATGTTTGCATGTGTCCTTAGTAACTAGAGATGCATATAAAACTGCTTTAAAACGTGTTGATTTAATAAATCATAAGTTTTATTTTTATAATTGTTGCCGCTGCAACATAAATTAAGTAGGTAATACGGTCAAGGAAAGAATAGCTGGTCTCACACACACATAGCCATTTATCGCGTTGTTTTAATTATTTTTATTGAGTGTATCTTGTAATTTTTACAACATTATTTGTTCATTTTATGTTTGTTTCGTTTTCGCATGCCACCGCGTTGGTTGCCCGGATGTTTTAACACGACCGCCGTGATTTTTTTTCTACAAGTACTGTTGCATATTTAGTTGCATTCATTTGTTTTTTTTTAGTATTTTTTTTTTTTTTATTATTACAGTAGGTATTAAAAGATTTTTGTGTTATCATAAGTATCATAGTTTCATATGCGCTTATCACCAGTCTTACTATAGGTGTTAGTGTGCCGCAAAATTAGGTCGGTATCCGGGCGCACGTTGCAGCTCCTGGCCAGTACAATTATTTTATTTATATTACGTGAGAATATAATATTTCATTTTGCATAAACGAGTGTTATAAAAATGGTCGGTAAGAAATGTAATGTTCGTTTAAAATATAAGTAAAAACGAATAATCATTGTAAAAAATGTACAAACGCGTGGGATAATAAATACATATAACAATATGTAACCTTTGGTTGAGTCGGTTGAGACCTAATCTAAATAAACAGATAACATTCGGTAATCACAATAACGTGGCGAGTCTAAAATTCAGTGATTCGTGTCCGTATTCATTCGCCGTTCATCGAAAAACGTCTTCGAACAAAAACCGTTAGAAATATTCCGTATGGAATAGATCACGAAATCAGGTAAAAACAAAAACAATTTTTAAGTTAAAAACAAAATTATTTTTTTTTCTGTTCGAACCGACGACCGGGAGGGGACTGCTTTCGCATTGCTTCCTCCAAGTTAAAAACAAAATTACCTCATCAAACCCGCACTCTCACGCCACTCGTTAACAAACGATTTCGACGTTTCGTGCCCATAGGTAGGTACGATAATATGCAACGCGTCACGAAACAGTACGCCGCCGCGGCCGCGGCCTGCGTAGCGTTCGTCGTGCTGTGCGGGGTCTCGGCTCCGACGGCGGCCGTCAACGTGCTGGCCATCGAACCGTTGCCGGCCCGGAGCCATTGGACGTTCATGCGGGCGGTGGTCAGGGCGATGGCCACCGGTGGCCGCGGTCACAACGTGACCGTGTACACGCCATTCGCGTCGTCATCGGCAGCCACTGCTGGCGTCTGTGACGGCGGCCCCGTCGGTTGCGGGTACGCGGAACTGCCGTTCCGGCTCGGCGTGTCCGACAAAGTGGCGATGGACGTGCGCACGGCCGTCGCCAATTTCGCGGATCAGTGGCGGTTCGTGGGCGTTGCCGTGGACATCAGCCGGAGCGCGTGCGACCTGTTGGACCGGATGTTGGCCGCCGGTCACTTTGCAGCCCGCGGTGTGCGGTACGACATGGTGGTCGTCGAGCTCGTGTCGTCCGAGTGCGTGTCCCGCCTGTCCGGCGCGCTGGGCGACGACACGCCGCTCGCGGTGTACGTGTTCCCGTCGCCGATGGCCTCGTGGATGGAGGCCAAAGTGCTGGGCACCAGCCCCGGCCCGTCGTATGCGGCCCGGCTGTTCGCCCGGTACGCGGTGCTCGACACGCTGGCCAGACGGCTGGACAACGCGTACGGCTGGACAGTGATGGCGGCGTTACAGTGGCTGTACGAATGGGGTGACGATCAGACCGGCTACCGTAAGCCCGCCGTCACGTTCGTCAATACGGACCTGACCGTGGAGAAATCTGTGCCCGTCGTTCAGAACATGATCCGGGTCGGCGGTATACACCTTCCGCCGATTGAACCGATACCTTCGGTAAGTCACGTTTATAGAAGTCGTGTCGTTTTAAATACGTAGAAACGACAGTAATTAAAAAAAAAAAAAATTTAATTCTACTGCGGAATAAATTAATTTTTTAAAACGAAGAGTGCTGTTGGTGACACCTGCAGTTGTTGGTCGATTCCGTGTATTTTTCGTTTTATGTAATTTTACGGGGGAAAAATGTTCGTGCGAATTTCAAAAAAACTTAGGCTTGTATGTCCACGTCTTCGCGGGCACAGAGGTAGGTACATCGTATTCGTAAAGAGAAAGTATTCGAAGATCTTAGAATTTTCGCTAAGAAAGAACTGGAAATGCGTATTTCTCGACACTTACCTAATATGATTTTGATTTTGAGAGGAAAAGAAATTCGCGCAAAATTTAAAATTAAAACTGTACGTTCACGGGAACCGCGTGTATTATATATTTGCAGAAACCTTGACTGCTCTCCTCTCTCTGTGCACGCTACTATACACTTGTGATTCTACGCAAATCGTTTGACGATTGTTAGTTTTAAGAATTTCTCGCTTTATATGCAATTTCTCAAGGATACCTTATTGTTTAGTATGGTTATTTTGAAATTTGTTATGTAGTTTGTGTTCATATAGGTATTTCAATCTATTACTATGATTTAAGAAAAATTTTCTATTTACTACCTAACAATCTGGTATAAGACAAAAAATTTAGGCTTAAATCAGTATTAGGTGTAAATTAGTTTTGAACAAAAAATAATTGGAACTATAAGGCATCGAAGAATGAATAACTCATGCTATACCTATAGATGATAAAGAATAGTGTCTTTAACATTGTTCCTAAGAAATTTAAAAATATAATATTACAGTCAGCTAGTTTTAGTTACTGGCTTGTTTTTAATATTAATAATAAATTTTCATCGTTTATTTATATGTGCTATAATCAAATAGAGATAAATATTGGAACATTTCACTTTCTGTTTTATACATATCAGAGTATCTCTCTATGTATAAATACTTCTAATAATAGTACTTAAAAAGTTTTAATCGTCTTCTCATAATACTTAATATATTTATATTAAAATAAATTTTTTTTCAGTAATAATCTAAAAATATTAATTTATCCAAGATATAAATTAAAAAAAAATCGTTTTAAATAATTTAAAAATAATATATTATACCGTTATTTTATTTAATAAAATAAACATTTGATATTTTATTACCTAATATTAATTTCATAATTATATTTTTGTAATGAAAATCTGATATTTATATAAATTATAAAAAGATTAACATTACAAAAAGGTTATCCATGGTCATACATTTATATTAATAATTTATTTATATATTATGGTTTTTGACACCTCTTGATAGTAAAAATAATGATAACTTCTGATTTTTTAACAATAAAATATATAATTATTATTATTAGTCGTTATAAATGGTCAAATAACTCTAACGTTTTTTATTTAACAATAATTAGTGAATATACAGTAAATAGTACTTAATTTTAATATCGTGTTATAGAGACGATAGAACTTATTAGCCCGCTTAAGTTATCTTTGAATGTTGGTATTTAATACTATGACTATAATTTTAAGAATGTCAGGAAATATGCAAACATGACATTATGCCTTAGTAGCGCGCTGAATAATTTTCAGACCTGAGGTAAACTATACCATTTGAATACTCATGCACCCGCAGCTATTAATCTACTTTCTTTTTTTTTATTTAATAATGTAAATATTATCATTAAAAACTTTTTATTGCACTTAATCCATTATCTGGTATCCACTTACCTACCTACCATTTTGTCTTGAGGCAATTGCCTCAAAAAAACTTATTTCGGCATGCTACTGATGCAATATAGACAGTAACGTTTGTATAATCTACGTCTTTACACATTTTTTATCATTAAAATAGTAGGTATATAGATATAATATTGCATAGACAAGAAAAAATTGTTTTGTATAGTGGAGTAGTGTATATTGGTTTTGATAAACTACAGACATATTTTGATATAGTTAACTACCTATTTACTGGTAGTTCGCTCCTCGTGAATAATAAATACTATTAATCATTGTTTAATTAATGGTTAGGTAGCTAGAATACAATCATCACATACTTATTTAATAAATATCTTCAGAATATATAGCAATCAAATATTTAAAAGAGTTAAGAGATCAATGTGAAATAGGTTTTTGAACGTACCTACTACCTACTAATCAGTTAAAATTTAACTAAAAATGATTGACTTTTATTAACTATTGTTAGAAACTTATATACATCCGATTTCATAAATTTAATTTTTTAAGAGACAAATAGATTAAAAGGGTGTGTATGATAATTAATCAAAGCAATCTTCACATATATATATATATATTCTTGGTGTCATTAGAAATAAATTTCTATTACTCATTAAATATATATTAATATATTATACATCATAAGCCAATAATTTCGTGTGTGTATTTATATACATTACACTGTATTGTGATGCATACGCATATTGTATACAGCACTACGTCATGGACGCCGAGATTAAAACTCTTATCATGGTGCAATTGTACATTTTAAATTTACCATACTATACTGAGACCCACATTATATTATTATTACAGTAATACAGTCTTGATATTATTTCCCTTTTACTGTGGAAACTGTATAAAGCCTGAAAGGTATATTATTTTAAACATTCAAATATTAAAAAATACGCATGGGAATCGAGACATATTAGATTTTAAAATAATAATGTAAGTATTTTTTGGAATTCATTTTTGCATACCTAACTTTACTGTTTTTACTGAAATAATTTAAAATTATACGGCATATTGATATTTTATAAGTACATTAATGCAAGGTGGTAAATTAAACTATTATCAAAAATAAAATTAAAGGATTTGTATTTGTACATATTGCTACAAGAACACTGGAATTTATAATGTTTAAGGAGTGCTATAGGTTAATTAAGGCCTTCCTTTTGGGAGTTGGATCTTGGCTTGTTTTATAAATTATAATTTTATTTATAATAATACAATTTATAAATTAATAGAGTATAAAATAAAAATGATTATAATAGATAAAAAGATATGACTCGCGTATCAAGATTTGTACTAAAAATTGTAATTACAATTCTCCCTTAGATAAAATTTGAGATACTTCTAAGCTCAGATATGCGACTGCAAGAACATGATATTGCATTTTAAAAGGTAACACGTTGGTAGTAAATTTTAGTTGTCGTAACTCGTAGATTCTTGAGTGGTAATATAGAAATGACCTCGGGTGTCGGGTAGTCAAGACAAATTTTCGAGGAGTGAAGTTTCTATAAATTTTCGTTGGGTGTCTATTGCAGTGTATAGGTATAAAGGTGTAAGAATGATATTGCATTTTCAATCTTACTTTAGTTGTTGAATCGGTGATTGTATCGTGGCCTCAAATTAATTACTTGTTTCGATTAACTGTGTTTGAAGTTTAACTATAGGAAATAAAGTAACGAGCTTTTGTAATAATATGGCGTGTAGGTTACGAGGAAAACAGTAATTGATTTTTATTAACATTTTTTAATTGTATTTATTATTTGAGCGAGGACGTCACAAACATTTTATTTTGTATAATAATTATAATTATTAATTTTTATAATTACCGCATTATTTATGTATTAAAATTTTATCTCAAATATTCATTAATATTTGATTAAATAATAAAAATATAAAATAAAATAATTAAAACAATGTTCTAGGCTCCAGGTTAAATTAGGTGTGATTATGAGGAAACTATACGTCCGATTGCAAATGGTGTCATTATTTAAATGATATTATAGCTTAGGATATTTTAGTATTTTAGTATTATTGACGTGTTAAATAAGTACATAAATATGATAAAATAGTTTTGTAAAACAATGGCAAGGAGATATAACACTTAAATCCCCTTCTGGAAATACGCGACTGATCTTATACATCTATCAGTAAACACAATTTCTATTTGTGACACTTTAAAATATTGATATACTTAAAACTTACTTTATAAAATTTTGTAATATTTATTTGAAAAATTTACAGGATATTTTAAAATTTATCGAGGAATCGCCAAATGGAGTAATTTACTTCACATTTGGTACTGTAATTGCACTATCAAAATTGCCGGAGTATATTCAAAATGTATTTAAAGATGCATTAGCTGAAGTTCCTCAAAATGTATTGTTGAAATATGAAGGAGAGATGAAGGATAAACCAAAAAACGTGATGACAAGCAAATGGTTGCCCCAACGAGATATACTGAGTATGAAACCATTAAATTAAAATAATATCAACAAATTAAATAGGAATACTTCGTATAACTGTATAGAGCATCCAAATGTAAAGTTATTTATTAGCCATGGAGGTATATCAGGAATCTACGAAGCTGTGGACGCTGGTGTCCCAATTCTAGGATTCCCCTTGTTTTATGATCAACCAAGAAATATAGCAAATTTGGTCGATGAAGGTATGGCGTTGTCATTGGATTTGTTTTCAGTATCCAAAAATACACTTTTAAATGCTATCAATGAAATTATTAACAATGAAACGTAAGTGGACATAAAAAAACGACACATTTTATTTGAATTTGACAAATCTTAAAATATTATATTAATTATTTTCAGGTACTCAAAAAATGCTAAAATTATTTCTGATAGATTTAAAGACCTACCAATGTCACCGGCTGAATCGGTTGTTTATTGGACGGAATACGTTCTTCGTCACAAAGGTGCACCGCACTTGAGATCTCACGCATTTAATTTAACATGGTATCAATATTTTTCATTGGACGTTATAGCAATTGTATTATTAATAGTTTTATCATTTTCTTACATTGGATTGAAAACATTGCAGTTGATAAACAAAATTATTTTTAAGCCATCACTAAAATCGAATTAATTTTAAGAAAAGTTTGTGTCTTTAAAATGTGACATATTTTATAAATAAGCTTATAAACACCAAGTATTTTAAATGTTTTCCTCGTAAGATGTTATTGTTTTATAATATAGTAACACTAAAAGTACATAGTTGTTTATAATTATTAATTTATAATGGAATTGTTTTTTTATTTATATTATTATTTATACTTAAGTATACGTTTGAGGATTGGTGTAACGAAGAGTTTAATCTTAGTTTATTACACGAATAAAGTATGAAATAATTGATAAGTTGAGTTTTTTTTAAAAAAGCTTAAAATAGATAACTGCATATTATATTATTATTTATTAATTGTGTATATTATATTGTATTATTTAACGCCATCTATATTCAGTTATATAACATAACTTAATAGATTAAGACTGACACAAGATAGCGCTGTATATTTATATTTAATTTTATTTATTGGTATTGACGGTGTACACATTATGTTTTTGGAATGGAGTCTATCCTATTTTCAATAATAATATCAAACATGTCCCCTTTAAAATTATAAAAATTATTTTATTGCTATTTTAATTAACTTTAAAATAAATAGGTATTTTAATATGATTCAATCAATGTATTTATTAATTATTTATTATGAAATATTTAAAGTTGATTTAGGTTTATACTAGGTATTAGTACATTTTTTTAATACTAAAATAGTTAAATAATTATGCACACAATTGCATTATTTTACATTAAAAATGATTTTTTTTACATTTTCATGTATTTTTTTTTTTATAAATAATATATCTTTAAATTCTAAATCTTATGTTGGAATAATTAATTTAATTCTAAATTGATTGGTATTCGGTAGGCAGCTGGGCTGCATGGCTTTAATTTTATAAAAAAATGATTCCATTATAAATCAAATAATCAATAATTTTACAATATATTGCAATTAAAAATCATATGATAAATGATTTGCTTATCTAAATATATGCATGTAGATTATAATTAAACAATTTTTAATTGTATGTTAAGTAAATTGTATGCTAGTGAATGGTGATAAACACACGGAACAAAATCTTTTCTTTTTTTTTTTTTTGTTTAATATTTCTACAATATACCTGATTAATTGGAAGGTTTCAAGGTGATGACATTTTAAATAATATAACGCTATATAGTGAATATACTATTTACGTTTTAAATAAACTATTGTTTTTAAATAACTGTAAGTGAACTGTGCACCGTTTATAAGATTCATAATTTATAATGATAAATGTACTAATATGTTGTGCGTTATTTCGTAGGTACTTAATATCTATATGGATGAAAATATAAAATTTAAAATTATTATTATGTCATTATCATATCAGGGTTATCTATCATATTAGAAAGCTACTGATTATTATTTGGATACTTCAAGAATTACCTATACATTATTTAATTACTAGGTACATTATATTATATTTATATTTAGTGTACAAGTAACAATTGATACGTGTGTGATGATTTGAAAGGCTATTGGGTTTAGTTTATTGTTTTATTGTTATAGTATTACATACATATAAAAACGATTATTACGAAAAGGTGATAAGTATAATTTAGTAAGTTGGTTTGCAGATATGTTATTTTATTTTAAATGTAAAAAAAAACAGCGACATTTAAAATGATTTTGTTGTTGAGTAGGTGGATATGTTAAATTTGAAATCAATGTTGATTCACTTCATATAAATATAACGATTCTGGGCGAAACGGCATGTCACTGTATCAACAGCTATTTGAGAGATATTTTATAATTTAATTATTTATTTTTCTGTGAGTAATAAAGTACTTTTTATTAAGAACATCTCATATTTAAAATTATATCATAATATATTATCATTAATGTTACGAACAGGGGTGATTAGCGATAAGAGAATCGTGAGCTACTCAATATATTGGTAATGCCAAGTATGTTAGAACCAAAAGATAAGATATAAATTATTGTATGATAAAATGTATAAAATGCGATTCATTAAGAACATAACGACCGATTTCAGATCAAATTTCGATGTCGTTTTCATTGAAATAATGGAATATTTGTCGTGTTTATTTGCCAAACTAAACATACCATTATGCTGCACGTCACAACACTACCACCTCTAACTTGATGTGCAGAACGTTTTGTCTTAGCCTTTAGGACATTATTCAAACCTAGCTGTTGGATCACAGCATTCGCAAAACAATAATTGAACGATTCACAAACACAGTGCTATCGATTTATATAGTATTTTTGCTTTAGTACAAAAGTTGGTTTGCAAGAATAGCCAATAATGATTATCTTTTAATCTAATCGAACCAATTAAACCTTCCTTAATATTTCCGATGCTCCAAAACCTAAACTATCAAGTATAATTCAAGTCGATGGTATATTTCAGTTTGCCAAAAAAATGAAAAAAAAAAAAAATTACGTAAGTGTTTTTTATTAATAAAATAAATAATGGTCTATTACGATTATAAACAATGAAGATGACATAATCATATTTACATGCAATTTTCTGTCTTAAAAAGATGGTCAATACTTAAACAATTTTCGTAGCCTAATTTTGTGTAATTAGCCAACATAAGAGTGAGTTCACTATTATTAATCTCAAAGATAAGAATTAGTGTTCTCTAGTTGAAGTTCTTCAATAGTTTACGTATAATCGGAAAGTTATAATCATTTTTAAATGTTAATATTTTACATACTCATTACTCGCTTAGTCGCTTATAAATTAAAATTTCACAAAAAAACAAACGAAAGAACACAGATGATGTTTTTAACTTTAAGTTGGTACTAGCATTTTTAATTCACAATAATATAGTGATATTAATTTATAACTAATATAACTAAACAAAACTTATGGACGTGTATTTTGGTATAATATATATTATCTATGCGTAGATAACACTTGCGGTTATGTAATCTTAACTATTTTATTATATAATATTCAAGAGATTGTAGACGGTCTATATTTGAACAAATATTTTAAAATACCTTTATTTGGATCAATATATCAATCAAATTAGAAAATTAATTTTTAATATTGAGAAAGATTTCTTTCCTTGTTTAAATCTAAATAATTTACTTAAATATTTTTTGTACGAGATGAAAGATAATTAATTATTTATTTAAATAATCCCTAAAATTGGATAGTTTAAAGTAAAATCAATAAAAAATTAAATTCTGGAAACTCTAAATTTTAGTATTAAAATATTTATAGTTACGTCAATTAAGCTCTTTTAATATTATAATTACGCTAAAATTCTTGATGTTTATAATTACGATTATTACAGGATATTTTTAAATTCTTTGAAAACTCCATATGAAATCATTTATTTTTACATTAAGCTCTGTCGTGACAGTACCTTCGAATTTTGATACAGGAAAATATTAGAAACAATATTTTAAAGTTATTAAGTCAAGTATTTTTAGTTTTAAAGTTCTTAAGTTTTTAATTTTTTTTTTTTTAGAATTTATTAAATTAATTAATTAAATTCTATAATAAAATCTATTGATTTTACAATATGATGATTTTTTTTTTGTTTCTGTTATCACCATTTGGTGAAGTAAAAATGTTTTGATTTTCCACTTTGATGTTGGTTCCTGGTTGTAAATTGGATCTAGTTGATACTTGGGAGAATCAAAAGTAAAAATTTACTTACACTTTTCTTAATGATCATGGCGAAAAAAAATAAAAAATAAAGAAAAACAATAGTTTTAAGCTAAACCGGCAAAATTTGAAAAAATTAATTTTTATTATTTTGTTATAATTTAAAAACGTATAATTGTAGGAATGGTAAATGTAAAAATATATTTTAACTATTTTTGAGCTATTTATAGGTATGAGAAATTTTCGGTTTTTTTTTTTGTAAATGTTAATAAAAATTATTCGTTGGGTTAAAACTCTTGAAAATTTAATACAATATCTTACATAAATTGTTTGTTTAGTTGTATAAAATTATAAAACAATACATTGGCATATTTTTTATATATATAAATATTTAAGTTCAAATTTTCGAAAAATTGTTACGATCACAAAAAACATTAGAGTGATACCCATTTGCTTAAATTATTTTTTTTTTTGAATTTCGACAAAAAGTATTGTACCTATGCTTATTCAAAAAACATGACAATTTAATAAGAGATTTTTAAGTGTTTCAAACTGGAATCAAAATAAAACTTGAGCGTAATTCACATTATATTTTTTTTTTATAGCGTTTGTTATGCAAAATTAAAATGTTGATGAACGTCATCAAAATCATAAAAAATCGTAAATTATTTGTTTTACACCAAAAGATGAAAACTATAGTTAATAAATTTCAATTGCCTCCGTTGTTGAAAGATAACACATACTCGCACACAACAAAATACACTATCTGTAGTAATTTGTGAATAATGTTGTGTTATTTAAAATTAAAGTTGTAATTATTATTTATATCAGCAGTATAAACTATTATAATAACCGAACTGCGCTTTAGTGTTTATATATTTTTTGTAGTTTTCCACCGTTTTTAATCAGATATGATATTTTTGCTTTGCGGTAGTTAATATCACGTCTTCGTGATTATTTTTATTGTTATTGTTGAATATTTACATTTATACGTGCGCTAATCATTGCAGTTTATTTCATATCACAGGTGAAGAACAAACAATTAGTATTAATATTTTTTATTACTTATATTATATTATACATTGTATACTAATCGTCAAATTAGTTATTACTTTAATGAACATCTTATACGTATAATTAAGCTAATTATTGCAGGTTAAAGTTAAATATTTGAATTATTTTAAATTAATTGATTTAAAAATTACTAAAATTTATTATTTTTTTTTTTTAATTCTTCGTAAGTACACATTTTATAGTAAAAAAAAATACTTAGATTTTCAATTTCACGGATGGTTTCTGGTAGAAAATTAGATGTAATTGATTCATTTTTTTTGGTAGCAGGAGAAAGGAAAGTCCAAAGGCATAATTCTATGTACTTTTAAAAACAATCGGGAAGATTTTCAACTTTAAGTTTATTATTTGATTTACGAATTATAATATTTTATAAAAATAATACAAATTTGTACAAGATTTCTCATTAGATATTCATACAGAAATTAAAAAACAATATTGAAAAAATATGTCATGATTTTATTCTATAAACATTTTAAGTTCAAATTTCGACAAATCACATACATTTATGAATTATTTTGTAATTAAAAATCTATAGTTTTCTTTTAATACCGAAGACTTAAAAATTCTTATCTAAGATTTTTCATATTTTTTTCTTATTTAATTTAAAATCAAAAGTTTAGCGTAATAATATTAATATTTTAATAGCGTTTGAAGTTTTGACGAAATTAGACAGTGTAATATTTAGTAACAATTTTTGTTATCGTTCAAATATATCAGTCGTAGAAACTTGAAACTTTTCGCTATTATTTAATTTATATTTTTCTGTATAAAATGAGATTTTTAAATAAGTTTTACATGTATTTTAAGCTATTTGAAGTTAAAAAAAATTTTTTTACAATATAAAAACTTATAGGTATTAGAACTTTAAAAAAATGCTATGAGAACAATTTATAATGCTATTATTTTAATAATATTGCATTTGTATATAATGAAATAATGAATTATTTTAGTTCTGCTTCGCTCGTTACAGTGTTTGCAAGTGTGTGTGGTGTGTTCTTTGTTTCTATAGCAGAATTATTATTACCTTGTGATTAGTGTTGGCATAAGTACTTATAATAACCATTTTCTATTAGTACGTATGATTATAATAATTATACATATTCCCATCTCATTCATATATTATTTTTTCTATCTGTTGCAGTATAACATTAAATTGCGATAAAAATTATGGCTCTTATTTTTAAACTTTAACTTGAATTTAATTTTTATGTAATGATAAAACTTTTAATTAATTAATTTTGTTTCATAATTAAAATACTAACAGTATATTCAATGGATATTATTCGTTAATGACGAATAACTATCAATAATAATAATTTAAGTGTTTTAGAATTATTTATTGATTTCTGTTATTGAAAATATTTTTTTAAATTAAATTATATTTATATTTTACTTAAACCTGCTAAACTTAATGATATTATTTATTTAGTAAATATTTTAATTCTATTAATTGGGGTAGATTAGATTAAAAAGGTCAAAATTTTTTTCACTTTATTTATTTTTTTAATTAATAATCATAAAATAATATGATTATGTAAAGATAATAATAATAATATAATATAGAACCTGACGAAAATGTAAGCTTCAAAGTTAATTTTTTTTTAAATTTTAATAAACTAATTAAAATCATTTGAGGGAATAAGCTTTATTTTTGTTTAAATTCTTTATTTCTAACTATAAATAAGTTAGTTTTTTTTATTGTTAAGCATATTTTATGTTATATTTTCAAATTTTTCGGTTAATAAACAAACATTTTATTAATGTTAATTGCAATTAAGTTATAAAAAATACATTTTCTTAAAACGACTCAACATATTTTATAAATAGATTATATTTTGTGTATAAAATAATAACATAAATAATTAATAAAACTATTAGGTGATACGTTAAAATTTTTATTACTCCGCAGTTTTTTGTAATTTTTTCCAAATTTTTTTAAAAGTTAGGAAGATTTTTATTTTTGCATAAATTACATATTAGATAAAATTTTCTTCTAAAAACTGTCCAGAATTTTAATGAGTTAAAAATAAAACACTCGTTTTATTGTAAAATTAAAACCTATATAGATAAATGGGTATACAATTTATAAAAGAATTATTATGTATGAACTTTTCTAATATTGTGTTGCTTCTATATTATGTTTACATTATAAATTTATATATTTTTATGCTCCGACTTTAATCATAATAATCAATAATTAGTATTTATATACGTATTGTTTATATTATTTATAGGGAAGAACGTAAAGGCCACAGAAAAAAGGAATGTAAATGTTAGTTCAAGGTTGAACAGGATATTAAATTAAAAATCATGTCCCGCTTAATGATTATAGCAATATTGCTCGTATGTGGATGCTCAACAATAATTTTGCCAGCCGATTCGGCACGAATTTTAGCAGTTGAGCTGACAGGTGGAAAAAGCCATTGGAATTTTATGAGTTCAGTATTACGGTCTTTATTAGAAAAAGGACATAATTTGACCATTTTTTCTCCATTTACCGATATTGATTTTTGTGGTGTGAACTGTTCTTTGATAGATACATCTAAAGACTATCCAACTACAAGTTCAACAAACTTTTTGACTATCTTGAAAACACTCAGTTCAACCGTAAAGCTTATATCCCAAAGCGTTAATATTACAAGAAGTCGTTGTAATAATATGTATAATAACAATGACATAAATAAGATCTTAACGGTCAAAAATAATTCAGATTACGAGATTTTACTGATTGAACCGATGGCCACCGAGTGTGCTTCACATGTAGCAGGCATACTTCGAATTCCTGTAGTGTACCTTATCCCATCGCCAATGTTAACATTCATAGAACCAATATTTTTTGGACATACACCAAACCCTGCAGTTGTACCGCATATTCTAAGTAAACATGCATTTCTTAGAACATTTAGTCAGAGATGTATCAACTCAGCGCTATTGGTATACAGTTTGATCTCGAGAGAATACCACGAATGGAAAATTAAAAAAACTCATCCTCAGACGTATGATTCGATCGAGACCATTAAACCTTCGCTTGTGTTTGTCAATTCTCATCATATTACTGAACAGTCGAGACCTCTGCCATCAAATTTTATATCGATTGGTGGTATACATCTCAGTCAACCAAAAATTATATCAAAAGTAAGTTAACCATGTTAATATTTTTATTCGCTTGCATTTAAAGTAACACAAGTTAATATTGAAAAAATATTTTTATAAATGAGTTCATGCATAATATATAATATAAATAAATTAAGTTGTTTAAGTAAATATTAAATGTGAGATGTTTGATAATTTTTAAAATACTTCACAAAACTATGCAATATATTATGAAAGTTGTACATTATTACTCATATTTTCTATTTAAATAGCGTTCACAGAAAATAATTGAGTAATTTTACCAAAAATTGGTTTAAAATAATCTTATTAAAGATTTTATTTATTACTAATTATTAAATTATGATTACTATTATTCTTTAATATTTTTTTTCAATTTTTTTTTTAATATTTTTAAAAAATAATGAAAATTTTAATTTTTAAGATACTACCTGAGTTCAATACTATTATAATAATAAATAAATTTTAATGAGTACCTTTTATGCATTAACCTTTAAAATATAATAAATGAAGAAAATTGTTAACTATTTTAAATATTTTAAATGTAATCTACATGAATTAAATAATTATTTAAATGCTATTAATTACGCGCATTAAAAACATAAAAATATAGTTATAACTTATAATTATTATAATATTATACTAATTTTTAATTATTTAATACTTGAAAATGAATACCTCATCAATTGATTGTAAATAATAGACTACAAATAATTGATCACATGAAAATTTACAGCACGACAATTTATTGCAAATCACCTGTATAATAATGAAAGAAGACTTTTTCGTTACTGTGAATCTCCATTACTTCTCCGCTACTATGTAATACCAATTAAAAATTAAACTACCACAAATAATGCTTTAGAAACGTGGAATAATTGTTTCACATGACTTATAAGTTGTATGTATTTTTCGATTTGACGTTTTAACAATACATTCAAAAAGTAAAAGAGTATTAATAGATTTAAAGTCGAATAGTATAGTATATTGGGGGTATATAACAAGACTCCTCGGTAAATAAATTATCAAGATAGAACAACTAAAATACATTTTTATGTATCAATTACAACAATAATGCAAATATTAAAGATTTTCTTACAGGAATTACATATTTTCAATAAAAAGTTTTATTTTTAATTTTTTAATTATTAATATAATAATTATATATATTTGGAAGAATTTTAATTTTATTTTTGTAAAAATCTAAATCTAAATGTATGATTTAAATGGAAAATATTACATTGGTAATAAATTGTAGAGAAATTTAAACTATTTTACTTTATCTTTAAAAACCTAACGTATTTGTTGGTTCTAGTTTGTTATTTTGTACTGTTAAAAGAATCAGCCAGTGAAAAAACTTTATATGATTTTTTTTTATTTTAATTAAATTTAATCAGAATGAACACATGTTAACTCCCTAACATTTTGTAAATTCCCCTAAAAACATTTTGCTACCGTATAATACCTATTTGATTCTCAAAGATGGGAAAGTTAATGAAAATAATTAATTCAAGTTAAGTTAAGAGTAAGTTAGAAGTTAACAGTTAACAAATCATAAATTTAATTCGATAAGTTAAAAGTTAATATAGCAAAAATATTTATCTCTATTCAGTTTAAAAAAATGAATCTACTTTTATTATAACTAGTATGTGGATCAAATAAAGAATAACTGAGTTCTTTCTAATTTTCTAAATTTTAATAAACAAATTTATTAAATTTTGATCATAATGTAGATAAATTGTATAGTGTGTATACCTATTTTATTAATCATGATTATTAAATTTAAACTATACACATCTTAATTAATAATAATTCAACTTATATTGTTTTTTTTATATCAAATAGCAATTTTTAAGTCATAAAATTATACATCTATCTAATCTAATCATGTAGATAAACACATATACTAATCTATTCGAACAAGTAATTTAGTTTTTTTTTATAATACTAATAATAACTATAAATAAATATAATTGGTCTGATTATTTTCCCTTCTCATTTATATACATAATTGATATATATTATTTTATAATAAATTTATATCGTTTGTATTTTGTATGATGTTTTAACATAACGTATTTATTTACTAATTAATCCGTACGTATATCAGAAATATAATTTATGATCAATGATCATGAACGTTCATTAATTGTGAGCAAAATAGATAAACATTATTTTGAACATATTATATTGATTCAAACTGGCAAAACGAAGTGGTGTTGTTGTAGTAAGGAATTTTTTACATGATAACTCAATTAAAAAATAATTATCAACATGACGAAATCACTAATAATAATTTTAATTAAACTAGCATGACGATGAATTGTTTTAAGTATAAAATATGAACAGAGAAGTATAAATTTAATTTAAAATACACATATTTTTTGAGAATAAATAGAACCACCCTCACGTGATGTCCTCTGGATTACGCTAATTTAAGAGAATTAACGTAAGTGTAATACTGTAGCAACATTTTTTTAGAGGAATTAACTGTTTAATTTTTTAGGGGGCTTACATTTGTTTAACCTGAATATAAAATTATAGTATGTATTATAATATAAAAGATAAAATTACAAAACAAAAATTATTTTAAATTAGAATATTTTACAAAAGAATCTTATTTTATAATATTTTTATTATAAATTGTCCAAATTGCTTAAAGTGAAAATCAATTTTTCTAACTTCTAGGACCCTTATATTACTTATCATAATTATTAATTATTAATTAAAGTTTACGATACATTATTTTAAGTATTTAAAAATGCAGTTAAGATTATATTATTTAAATGCTATTAAGCATTCACGCATTTATATGAAAAAGACATCCTTTTAAGTAATAACGTAGCAGTAATAAAAATGTTTGTATTATAATGTGAACAAATATCTAATGCTCGAAGATCTAAAATTTTTTGTCGAGTTTAATTTAGAATATCAATTAAGATATGAAAAAATTAACTAAATTTTTTCTAACAAAAAATATTAATGTAAACATGAATTTCTGGTAAACTTATTTTTTTATGAGAGATTTATAACCTATTATAATCTGATTAGAAAACTAGTAACTTATACATTAAAATTATTCATATACTTAGTATATTTTATAAGTAGGTATATATGTATATTATTCAACAATATGGAAAATATTAACTAAGTCTTTGATAATGTAAATAATTACTATAGCTGTTTAATTATTTTATAAACTTAAACAAAATATGCTTAAATACGATTTAAAATTATACATTAATCTACATACTATTTACAATAATAATGAAAAATCATTAATAGAAAATAGAAACCTGTTAAAATATGTACCTATGAACCCAAATAAAATCTTTCTATGACACAAAATCATGATATTTAATAGAATCCGTACTAATTTTGAGTATTATGAACTGACCAACTAATTATATTTTAGATGTATGTATATAATTTACGGAAATTTCAAAAAACTACATTTAATGGTATGTTAATTGTAAGTATGTAATTTTTTGACAAATATTATTTAACTATTATAGTATAGGGAAGGAAAAAATATCTTTACATATATAATATAATTATATTATTAACAGTGTAAAAAAAAATAATATTACTTCGTAGTCTCTCCCTGCCTTCGTTCCGATTGCTTCACCCACTCCACTGGTAATGAAGTCCATACTAGTGAAAATTCTTTTCTTAGAGAAGGGATAGTAGTGTGCTAATATACTATACTTTTCAAACTGAAAAGACATTGATAAAAACCGATAAGGCCGTTTCAACGAACTAATACGAAAAAAATGTATGGTATAATATTCAGTTCTTTTAAAGTAACCGTAACAATGAACTCGTTTTTATGTACGGCGAAGTTATCAGTATTTTATATCCTAACCGTTTCGATGACTTATACATCTGTCGATGCATTGGAAATCCTTGCAATAGAAAATATTTGTGGTAAGAGTCATTGGAATTTTGTTAGTGCAGTTCTCCGAACTTTGTCGGATAATGGTCATAATGTAACCGTATTTACTCCATTTCTCGATGGAAATCTGTTCAACTATACAGAAGTCTATGTAGACTTACCGACGAAAGTCTCATTGGATGCCGTAGAAACATTAAATACATTTGGCAAAACTACGATTATGGTACCTTTTCTCATGGATTTGTCTCGCAATTCTTGCAGTATTATTTATGAACAAAAATATATGCGAGAAATATTAAGCAGTAATAAATCAAAATATGATGTTATCATCGCTGAAATAACGTCGTCGGAATGCTCATCCTATGTAGCTTCCAAGCTGAACTTGCCACTTATATACGTTATCCCTTCGCCGATGATCACTTACATTGAACACATTGTTTTTGGAGATGTGTCGAATCCAGTAACTGTACCTAATTTGTTGGCTCATCGTGTGGTAGCTAGAACATTTGCTCAACGATTTTCAAATGTCGTACTTTGGGGTTTTAGTTTTTTGGCATCAATTTTGAAAGAAATGGAACTGAAAAAAATTGATGTACAGCCATTTGATCTGATAAAACCAACAAAACCGTCGTTGGTGTTTATGAATACACATTACATTACTGATGCATCAAGACCTATGCCTGTAAATGCCATACCGATTGGAGGAATACATCTAAAACCACCAAAAAGTATACCAAATGTGAGTAAATGAAGTTATTATAGTAAAATTATCCATTAATAGTTAAATAATTTAATGACAAGGTTTTTAATATAATAAATCTGCTTTAGGAATATGATTGTAAATCAATATTTAGAATAATTTTATGTGCATTTAAATTTAAATGTAGGTAATGATAAAAATTTGGATTTTGGTTTATCACTCATACAAAAAATCTACAAAGCCCAAATTAATTTTTTATGATTATTTTAATTTCAAATTTTTAAAATGTTCACAGATGAAATAATTATTTTTCTCAATTTTTGATATTTTGTTGTATATCAAAAATATTTACAGTAGACACTTGAAATTCTCATCTAATATTTTCATTTTATGGTAACATTTTTTATTGCATATTTATAGGTATAAAAAATTTTGAAATCCTTGATTTTTTTTTAAAAATGTTGATTAAAAATTATTCACTGGGAGAAATGCTTAAAAATCTAATACTAAGTTCCTCAAAAGTTAGTAATAAGTTAGTTACTTATT
The DNA here is from genome assembly GCF_002803265.2 of Melanaphis sacchari. Taxonomy (NCBI): domain Eukaryota; kingdom Metazoa; phylum Arthropoda; class Insecta; order Hemiptera; family Aphididae; genus Melanaphis; species Melanaphis sacchari. Next base: position 4,280,465 of record NW_020271232.1, on the reverse strand, counting down.
CAATTAAAATTTTCAAAAATGTATAGTTACAATATTATTTTATAATTAGAAATTCATAAAAAATATCATTTTTATCTAAGCTTTGAAGATTTAATACAAGACTAGGATAGAACCAAAAGATTTGAATTCGTAGCTTGTTTTTAAAGAATTTAGGACACGCCTTAAAAAGTGCATTTGCACGAGAATCCGGTCTTTACTGAAAACTGATAAGATTTAAAATATAAACAACTAGGAGGAAAATATTTAACGATTATTAAAAAAAAAAAAATTAATAAAACAATGAAAATTTTCACTTTTTGCAATGAATAGTATAATTCATTATATTTGTATAGAAAAATACAAGAACCAAAATTAATTTCAATTTAGAATAATATTATTTTGTATCTCATATTTTTGTATTGCTTACAGTGAATATAATTTTTTTCTAATTTTAATAGAAAAATTAATAATATTATTTATTAACTTTTACTATATTAATTATTATGTACTGTAGTTATCCGAGCTGTTAATAATAATAATATAACATGCATTTGCATGTTCATATAATGTCGGTCTCTAGTTATAATTAAGGGGATTGGAAGCGGCGATTTCCTGTCTTTGTCTATCACACGTGTTACATAGAATTATGGACGTATTCTATTTCCAACGTACCGATTTAGAATTATGAAAGCAGATATGAATTTTTCATCAAGTTTACTTTAGATTGATTTTTTCACATTTTTGATATTATCATTCGAAAATCTTAAAAATGATATATTAAAAAAGAGTGATTAAAAAATTGACATATTTCAATTTTCGGAGAAGTTTAGTTCAAAAAAATCACAAATGTGAGAAAGTCGATCTAAAGTAGACTTGACTACAAATTTATATCTGTTTTCATAATTCTTATCGTTTCATTATATCAATAGGTACGTTGGAAATAGAATACGTCTATAATGCTATGTTACACGTGTGTTAGACAAAGACAGAAAATCGCCGCTTCTAATTCCCTTAACACAATTATAAACAATTAAAGTCTGTGGTAAAAGTTTATAGGTTAATTTTTACAGGCCGTTTTTGCTATTGTTTTAACATAATTCTATTCTATTTATTATTAAAATATTTATAATTTGAACCTTAGTAACTAATAACTACTAATTTATAAATACAATATTCACATTATTAAGATAATATAGTGATAATTATAAATAACTACAAAAAGTATAATTTTATAAGTGGTGGAATATGTATATATGGTAAATGGTTAAGAAAATAAGATGATATTCCTGTTAATTTTGTTATCTTTTAAATAATTTACTTTTTACTCTTTAGAACATTATAATTAGATAAAATTTAACACTGATAGGAATATTTTTGCTTTGTTAGAAGTGCATATGCTTTAGGTTACTTTTAAGAGGACGTGATACCCGCATGTGTTGTCTCCGTCTTACAAATGCGTAACATGGCAAATTTTACGCTCAGCAGATCACGTTTTGCTTCGTTAGATTAAAAATTAGAGTGAATTGACCTCTTATAAAATTTAAAAGTAAAAATATTATTTAGACGACCTCATGGGATTTTTACTATATTTTAATTTTGAAGCGAGTTATAAGTATTTTAAGATGTACAATTTTTATAATATTTTTACTTTTAAATTTTATAAGAGATCAATTCACTCTAATTTTTAATCTAACGAAGCAAAACGTGATCTGCTGAGCGTAAAATTTACCATGTTACGCATTTGTAAGACGGAGACAACACATGTGGGTATCACGTCCTCTTAAGAAATTTTAAGAAAACGAGATAACAAAAAATAATGACTTATTGTTATTATCTACAATATGAATTGAGGATTTTAATACGATACTCAATTTATTAGTTGAAAATTAGTGTTTAATAATTATATATTAGTAATTTAATTTATTACATGTAGCAAACAGTCCAAATACATAGATAACTTGAATTGCATATATTTTTTAATATGGATTGCAATATAAAAGTTTTATATTTGTTGATAGTTTTTTTAATATTTTCAACGTTTCGTGGATCATGGATACAACCGACGGAAAGTGCAAACATTTTAGCAATAGAAACGGTAGCAGGCAAAAGCCATTGGAACTTTTTTAGTTCAGTACTACGATCGTTGACGGATAAAGGACATCATGTTACTGTATTTACTCCAATTACAGAAGATAACCGTGAAAATTATACGGAAATCGATACATCTGATGATATATCAATTAAATTTGGGATGAGCTTCACAGATATAATGAAAGTGTTCGACAATCCAACTAAGACTTTATAGTTTGGTCCACGTAGATCAAGATATTATTGGGATATTATTCATGGAAATAAACAATTTAAAGACATTTTAGAAGGCCTCGTTTGTACCAATTTTGATTTGGTCCTTGTCGAACCCATCTGGTTGAACTGTATGTCATATATAGCCACCAAGTTGAAGTTGCCAATAATATATTTAGCACTGCATTCAATGGTAAGTTTTTGGAATATAACTACCTTGGATATATGCTTATTCTCGCGTTGGTATCAAATATTATGGTCGATGACAGTATTCCCAAAACGTTCGATCAACGATTCGTCAATGCTGCTTTGTTGTCGTACAGTTTGTTGACATTCGGTTGTACAAAGTATCTGCTTAAATACATTGAATCGAAACCATATGACGTAAAAAAGCCTGTACAACCTTCTGCGTTATTTATAAATAGTCATCATATTACTGAAGCATCGAGACCTTTTTCTCCGAATTTTATTTCCGTGAGTGGTATCCATTTGAAGGCGGTGCAGAATATTCTAAAAGTATACTAAATAGTAAATCATATCATATGAAATTATATTTTATCTAACAGTTAAAAGCCAAAACGTTTTTTTAATTGTATTGATTTGGTTTGTTATGATAATATTAAATAGCAATCAAATATGTATATATATATATTTTTTGTTGTATTATCATCATGCAACAACGTACAAATAATGTAAGATTTTATTTTTTCGCTCAACTTGATTTTATTTAATTGAAATATTGAAAAGATTATTTTTCTTTTCTAATTTATATAATGTTGTTTAATTAAATGAAGACTAGATAATTTAAGTTATGAAAGTTACATTTATGTTAGAGAGCTCTTTATTATAATTACTACTATATAAGTATAATATTGCGAATATTATCAAAATAATAATTACTCACTGAGATAAAAATATGAAACAAAATTATTTTTCTTATAACTTCTTCATATATCATTATAAAAATTAAACTTTTTTGTTTTAGATACATATACAAAAAAAAAAAAAAAAAACAAGAAAAAGTAAATAATTAACCTTAAAAATTAACTTTAAGTTATCATTTGTTAGGTATATTTTAGATTGATTGAATAATGAATATTATCATAAAAACATCATATAATTTAAAATTGGTTTTGTAAAAAATTACCGTTTTCTTCAATTTCTTTTTTTTTTCCTGATTAAGTTAAAACATATTAGTAATTTTTCTGTGGTCCTCAAAGTATCAAAAATTCAGTTAATAACCAGAATTAAAAATTAAAAATAATAGAATTATCGTTCTTCATAAAGGTATCATGAAGCATAGAAATATCATACATCATTATAAACTTAATATATTTATCATTCCAATTAGAATCTAAAAAAAGACTAATAGTATATGTGAAAATACTAAACAATTGTATTTAGATAATTTTTATCTTTTTTTTTTTTTTTTTTTTTTTAATGAGATAAAATTAATAAAGTTAAACGTAGTGAAAAGGTTATTAACTATTATAAAATGATGATTATGTTTTATATTGTTGGTTGATTACTATTATAAGTTAAAATTTTTTTTTCTTTCTATTGATTTAAGGATATACTGGAGTTTATTGAAAACTCACCACATGGAGTGATTTATTTTACATTTGGTTCAGTCATATCAATGTCAACATTACCAGATCATATTCAAAGTGCATTTAAAGAAGCTTTAGCAGAAGTACCTCAGAGAGTATTATGGAAATGTGAGGAAGAAATGAAAGATAAACCAATAAATGTAATGACAAGTAAATGGTTTCCTCAGCGCGATATACTTAGTAAGATTTTTTGATTAAAATACGATTATATAGTAAATTTTATACTCAACTTAATTTTCTAGTGCACCCCAATGTAAAATTATTTATTAGCCATGGAGGTATATCTGGTGTATATGAAGCTGTAGATGCAGGTGTTCCTGTTCTTGGATTTCCCCTATTCTACGATCAACCAAGAAACATAGACAACTTAGTTGAAGCAGGAATGGGAATTTCTATGGATCTGTTAACAGTACAAAAAGATGAATTGTTAAAAAATATCTTAGAACTCATTAATAATGAAAAGTGAGTTAGCATTAGTAAAAACATTAAATACCTAATTAATCATTTATTATGTTATATTATTATAGATATGTGAAAAATGCTAAAATGACTTCTGAAAGATTTAAAGATCGACCAATATCACCAGCAGAATTAGTTGTTTACTGGACAGAGTATGTAATTCGTCATAAAGGTGCACCACATTTAAAATCTCATGCATTGAATTTGGCGTGGTATCAATACTATTTATTGGATGTTATTGTTGTCATATTAATTTTTATTTCTTTAGTCATTTTCATTACTTATAAAGTTTTTAAAATTATTTTTTACTATTTTTTAAAATATTCAAGAATGATCAAACCAAAATTAGAATAATTTGAGTACTATCATCTTACTAAATTATTCGAGTATATTAAAGTAAAATAAAATTATCATATTGGTAACTATGAAAATCGCGATTAAATATAAATATGTAATTTAAAAATATTTTACAAAAATATTACTTTTTTTTTTTTAGTGTTATATTTACTTTTTGATATCTTAAATATATTAAATATTATTATTGCTATTAACTGATAATTTTTTAATGTCATAGTAGAAGTTAGTCGATTGAATTGAGAATATTATTTACTAATAATGATATTATACGAATATGTTGGTTTGGCGTTATTACTTATTATTATTACGTTAGCATCGTAATAGGCACATTATATAGATTCTGTGATATATAATATCTTTATTTAATTTAAATATGTTATTCATTATTCAAGTTTAAAGAATTTTATATTTTTTAAGTTTCTAAGGATGTTCATAAAATGTTTGTCAAAAGTGGTTTCACGTGGTAAAGAACCAATCTGGATAAATTAGTCTTAATTAAATAAATCTATAATTTTTTCATTAAAAGAAGAACTTTAATCATAAAAATGTAGGTAGAACATGCATTTAAGGTATTTTTTTGTATATAAATGTGATACTCAATAATTCAAAGCATTATTGTCCAGTAAAAGTACTTTTAAATTTATGATAAAATTTTGCTTTATTTTTATTTTGTGGCAATATTTGTTCATTGTGGCATGAAACTATTTACCTTTGAACTTTTTTAATATTTTAACAACCATCAATGATAAATTGGTACTGATGTAAGACTACTTATTTATTTATATTATTTTTAAAACCCTATGGCAAGCATTAATTCAGGCACATGTTGAATATGTGTTACAAAATTGAATATTGAAAATTTAAGTCTAACTATTTAATAACAACTGTAATGTAAAGTGGTAGGAGGAATTCAGTAAAGAATAAAAATACTTAAGATGATGCATCGTTTTTATAGAAGTCACACTTAATTATTATTTAAATGTGTGTCATTAATATTTTAAATAGAACTATTGCTAATGATAGTATAGTATTAAATTATTAAAAATAAATCAAATAGTTAAGTATTATTCAATTCCCGATAACAAACTGTAAAGTTTTAATGACTATTATGTTTTATTAATGATTTTAAATTTAATAATACAATACCACAATTCATGTTTATTCTGTATTGATATGCTTATATATATACTTACTGTCCTAACTTCTGATTATAAATGTTTTTATTTATTAGAAATTAGAATAGTTGGCTCACTGACCGCTATATTCGTCCTTAGTACTCTCCGTGGTCTCTTTTCTTTAACACAAACTGTTTATCTTTAAAAAAATAATTACTTCCCTTAACATGATTAAGCAAAACTTTCTCACCTTAAATCACAAAAGCAGTGACGAAAAAATGTACAGAGCCTCATCAAAGCGCTACGAAAAGATTGAAGTCCTGATAATGTGGAGAAACACCAAACACAAGTATAAACTTCCTGACTCGTGCTAAATTTTCTCGCATATTAATAATAAAGCTCTCGCAATATTAAAAGCATTTGATCAATTAAAAAAATATAATATAAAAAATACAATCATATATTTAGACTTATTTAGTGTCATAAATAATTAAGAAAACGTGCACGATTCATTTGATATCACCAAAAAGATTTAAAACCTCATTTTCAAAATCATAAATAAAAAATTCAAAATACTTATCTTTTGGATCCCGGCGCATTGTAATATCGAAGAAACAAAAAGGCAGGCCTGGAAACAATAAAAGTAACGACTCTTCTATTCATCTTTCTTACATTAATAATATCTAAAAGAAATGTTCAATTATTGATTAAAATCAAATACCATTACACTTGGTAAGCAAGCTGGAATTTTAAAATTGCCAAACTCCACGAGATAAAATTAAATGTATCTCTTTGACCACATCTACTGGATATGCCAAGGAAACTTGAGGTTACAATAAACAGGCTTCGTATTGGTCATTCATAAATATCGCACAGCTTTCTAATAAGCAAAGAAGAGCAGAAGACCCAATAATTCGTCTTTTATGCGGAGTCCAATTGACTATTAAACATATCCTAACGGAATGTCTCACATATACAAGGAGTTTAAGAAAAAGGCTACCTATATTAGATTACATGTTCAAATTATTTAAAAATTCTCCAAATAAATAGTCGACTTCATATTTTTGTCAAAACTAATAAATAAATCATAAAATTAATTAATTATCGTACAAAATTTATAATTTTCTATTGCAGGGATGGTTAACCCTAATTATTTTGTGGACCATTTTAGAAATACATTGTAATCTCACTAACCGCATACTAAATTATATATTTTAAATTTGAACAAAACAAAAAAAGTTTTCAACCGCGTATTTCAAGTCACAGTGAACGGTCAGATTATGTCCGTTATTGGCCACGCTTTATATTGACAATATAATTTTCTATTAGTTGTACCTAACTATAATAATATGTTGTTTTAAGATTAGAGTAGGTATTAGAATTATTATAATTGTTGCGATACGTTTAATAATATAGACACCGCATCGTGCGGACATCCCGCGGAATATTCGATTGGCACGAAAATACATTTTTTTTACAAATGTGTGATAAACCTCAAGGGCCGTAAAATTATCCAAGACGGGCTGCGGATTTGCCATCCGCTTGCTCTATTGTATATTACGTATAATATTATACTGTATATTTCTTTTTAAAATCACATTGGCCTTTGTTGCCGATGGTTAATTTAAATAATAATAATAATAAAAAAATTAATTATCTTTCTGTACATTTTATAAGAATAAATATAAAAAATGCAATGAATTTATCTAACGAAAATATTGATTGTAAGTTAAATTGTGTACGTTTCATGTACATCGATAGATCTCGCTAGAGAGCTTTTTTGCTTTACGGCGGTCCGGTGTCGTAGCGCAGAGCGAAGAGAAAGAGAGAGAGAGATATATAGGTACTATACATAGAGGAAAACGGCAGTTTTTTTTTTTTTACACCCAACGTATACCTACGGAGAACGGCCAAATTTACCAGGTTTTCGCTTTCGCAATACCGCGTCGAGTTGTGACCACGTGCGCATGCGCTGACCTTAGTTGCCGCGGCGGCGCTGCAGTGCACCATACGCGCTTCCTGCTCCTACAACTTACAAGTTACAGTAAGTTCATTTGCTCGCTATCCGTCCCGTACTGCTCGTCGCGTCGCACATCGTCGTTCGTCATAACACTCATAACACAATATATATTTCGATATTCATATCTTACAATATTAGCGATAGACGAACGGACTGACTGACAACCGTAAGTGGATCTGTCTCTGCCGTCTCACGGAGTCCGGATTTCAAGTTGTCCGCCGGACTTTGATTTCGGCTTTTATAGCACGTGTGTTGCTGAGGGTATTATTATAGGTATATGTACCTACCATATATTGCCTTTGTACGTAATTAAAGCTGAAATCTTGTGGATTTCAGTAAAAACAGCCGTCAGTCAAGCCGTTGACGATAAACTGATATTCCGATTGTCATCAGTTCGGTGTACGGTTTAGAACAGCGAGGGGGGGAGGTTGACCGTAAAATTATTTCTAGGTAAAAATTCACAACCGTTCATATAAAGCTCAGAGTGCCATCTTTTTTAATAATACAATGACATCGGCAGAATATAGTGTAATGGTACGAAACAATAAGTACGGTTGGTTCCTCATTCATAATGAAAATGTGGAGAAAAGACCACGGCCGAACAATTCAAAAAATGCTCATATATTAATATTAGGAGAAAAATAAGATAAATATAGAATCAACATATTGCGATGTCTCCTGCTTCAGAAAAATAGTTGAAATCTTTCAAAAAAATTTCGGGGAAGTAAAAAAGGTCTTGTTTGCTTTACTTAAATGAATGAGAGTACTTGAATTTTGAAGTAAATAAAGAATTGAAATCAATCTTCAAAATTCTGTGCTTAGTAGGTGCAAGAGAAAGTATAAAGAAAGTTCCTATTAAAATTGTGGTAAATAAAGAAGTGAAATCAAACCTCAAAATGCAGTGCTAAAACTTGCAAAATTGACTATTGAAGAAAATTCGACGACATGAAATTTCACTACATTTTCAGCTACAAAAAAAAAAAAAAAAAAATTGAACAAGTGCATCTTTGGACATGTGAATTTTTAGAGGCAAGTATGGAACGTTCTGTGCCTCAAAATTCAAATACTGCTATCGATTTAAGTAAAACACAGAAGACCTTTTTTACTTCTCCGAAGTTTTTTCGGGAGATAATATTTACAAGAGAAAAGAATAATGTGTTAGGAAGAGTTATGAAATATTATACAAGTTTTTTTAAATTAAAATAATTAATTTATTTCTTACGTATTGGTGTTGTGACCTGCTAATATAAATTATAAAAAAAAAAGTAACAAAGTCTAACTTTTAATTTTTTTTCCCCGAGGAAGCATTTCTAATGGGAGATCTCTTCACTCCGTCATTCTAATGATTATTTAATATGTATATATGTTATTAATTAAGTTTATTGTTTATTTGTTTATAACAGATTGCTAAATAATTATGTTAAAAAAAAAAAAAAATAAAATATATAATTATGTACGTATAGGTGATTTTACTATAGAAAGTGTCGAATATATTTTAGTGTAAATTGTACGAATAAATTTAACGAATTTTAAAATAATCGGTACAACACAATAAAAATAAATAAAATAATTATAGCGATTTTATATAACAATACCATTTCGCTCTTATATTTCACCGAACCACTTTGTAGAAGTTTAGCTATTGCTTTTTGAAATGTACTTAAGATATTTCTCAGAAGTGAATAAAGAGTCTTAATGTGGCGAGTTTCTAATAAAAACCTAGCATAATATCTTGTAATCAATACTTTTAGTTGAAAAAATAATTTAGTTATTTTGTTATTAAAATCGTTTAATGAGTTATTTACTTGGCGCATAAAAACAGTATTAAATTGCTTATATAAATAAAAATATTTATTATTTCATATTCATACTTAATTTAATTTAATTTTTATGCAATGCATTAAATATTTAAATGGATACTATCTATAAATATATTGCAGTTTTAATATTATTTAATGATTTTCAAATAAAAAAAAAAAATTATGAATAATTTAGTATTATATGTATATTAGGTATGTAAATAATTATTAATTACATTTTTTAATATTCAAACATTTTTGTTTTTTATTTAGAAGATTAAATACAAAAGTTTTAAATAAAAGCATAAATTTGTATTAAAATTATAAAAAAATAAATTTACCTAAAAATGTGTAAATTATATTTCTTGTATATTAGATATTCAAATATTGAAAATTGCTATTTTTTTCTTTTGACTTAAGTAAAAGTACTTTTAATTATATTGGTTTTTTTGAATTAAGTATAATTATTTTTCAAAATAAACGGTATTCTTTATTGGTTTATGCTATGTCACATCACTCACATTTCAACTAAAGATAGTATCTACAGTACCTATATCTACCTAAATTAATTATTAAACATATTTTAAATTTTAGTTATTATTTAATTCCTGCAAAATTAAAAATTGAAAATAGATAAATTAATTGATAATTATGTAAATATACGTAAGAAAATTATGATACTTAGTGAGGATTTAATTATTTGAAAAAAATATTTTAGATATAAATATATTGATTAATAACATTTTTGTTTTGAGAACATAGGTTCATCAATCATCATCAAGTGAGATATTAGAGTTAGTATTATTTGTTTTCTGATTGCTATTTAATGACTGGGAAAATAAATAAAGAGGCATTGACTTTTGCAGCAAATTATGTTTTCGATAGTAGATCATTGGAGATAAATTTCTTATTTATTACTTTAATAATCATTGTTTTATTGATCAATTATTAATATATATATATATATATATGTTGTTATCTTATTATGAAAATAATTTATTATCAATTATTATGTAAATTTTAGTATTCATATTTAGTTTGCTTAACCCTACGATCTTAGTAGTTTAACATTAGCAGATATTAATCCATACCATTTAACACATTTATTGGTAAGTTTTTTGAGACTTAGAAAAATTTCAAAACATATTGAATTTTATTTTCAGTCAGTTTGAAATTTAGCGCTGCCAAGTTGATGCTTGCAGTAGGTACAATTAAACAGTTTGTTTGGGCTTTGTTTTTTTTATGTTTTATACATGTGAAAGATTATGAAAAATGGCTACCGATATTTATTTTTTGAATATAAACGATTTCGCATTAATTTCTTCCCTCTACTCACTATTATTAGAATGAATAATTGTTTTCATTCATTTTACCATCCAATATGGTGCTTACTGCGCTCTAATACTCTGATAGTCTGCCTTTTATCAAACTCTATGTAGACTTAAAATAATAATTTTATAAAAAATGGTAGATTGAATAACTAAATTATGTTTTTTTCAATCTGTGTAATTTATCAGTTGGATTATAATTTTGATATTTTAAATAACTTTACCATACGCATGCATGTTTGATTAATTATTATTGAGAGCAATGTTTAAAATATTTAAAAAAATAAAATAAAAATAAATCAATTTAGAATCTAAAAATTATTTTCAAAATATATTACAGTGAACATTTTTAACTGAGTGCATTATTAAAATATAAGTATATTTGTTTAGAGGATTAATTAATTTCGTTACAATACATATGCATATAATTTTATAATAATATCTACCTTTACTTTGTAGGTCTATATTAAATAATTGTTTTAATAAATCATAGCACGTTTAATATTTTAGTGTTTTTTTTTTTTATTATTCCAGTAATAATTTTAATCATTATTATGATTTATAGACAAATTATAAAATATTTTAAACAGAAAATGTATTTTTTAACATGTTTATATAAAACTATGTTATTGTGTTGTACATATTTTATGAAATTTAGTTAAATAATATTATATAAAAGGTATAATTGTTTAATTGTGTTGATTACATAATCAAGTATTTCCTAATTTTTTTTGTAAAACAGTAGGTATTTATTAAACTAAATAGTTTTGTACATAGATAAATAAAAATTCTTAATTTATACTTCAATTTCTTGATATATTATCATCTTTTAATGCCAGAAACTATTCATTATATTTAGACTGCATTTATGTTTTAAATTATTTTATAAAACAAGTGATGTTATAATGCTATACCTACATATTTATGTGTAAATAATATTATAAAAACCATTTGAAGATTACTGATTATATTTTGAAAAATTATATTATAGTATATGTTTCTATTATAAAAATATGTGTATAAGACATCTGGATATATTATGAATATAATTTATAAATTGATTATTGTTCAATTCTTCGGAAAGTGTTTACACCGAAGATGAGTGAAAAAATAATGGAACTGACTGTCAGATCAGTTTTTATTTAAATTGAAAAAAATTAATTGACAAAATATATGATATAATTATATATTATTTGCTTAATAGAATGTTGTCAATTATATTGTTATAAATATAAATATTGTGTTTTTATGAAAAAGTGATATAGGTACTAAAGGTACTTAGTAATATGTCTTATCTCAATGGAGTATAATGTATAGAATGCATCGATAAATAAAAGTGATAATAAAGTATTATTTTGTTATCAGTTCTTTACAATACTATTAAATAAATAATCAGTGGAGGATTTAATGGTCGTTTAGTCGGCAAATGCCAATGAGGCCTCCTCCTTCATTGTGTACCGAGGACCACCTAATTTATGTAATAGATTTTTTTAATTTTGACAAAAAAAAAAAAATTGTATATTGTAAATTGGAATATAATTTACTATTGTTTTATTAATTAAATATTTTAAATATTTAGAAATATATCAGTATAATATACGTAAATTTAAGTAATTCAACATTCCATATTTCTACGTACTACGTAGTAGCCAATGGACATTGATCGCAAATAATATTATTTTATAATAATTGATGTTATAACGTAATCAATTACGCTGCATCGGTTTTCCCATATAATACAAATTAAAATACACCAATACAAAGTAGGTAGCTACTTTGTTATCGCGAAAACTAAAATAACCATTAAGTATCAACAGTCGTTTTGTGTTTGTGACTACTAAAATAGTAAAATCTATTATTTTAAATATTTTAATCATTTGATTCTAATTCGGCGTAACGACAAGTCGCACGAAGACGCAATCAAGATTGCATCATGACAAATAAAAATAAAAATTTTGTAAGTATAACAATTTCTTCATTACTTAATCAGCGGCCCTGTCGCGTAAATTATGATTTATTGAATACCGTTTTCGCGATAAATTCGCCAAGTCCCAACGTATATTATTATAATATCGAAAAATATGATAAACACAGCCGTGTGAAAATTGCATATTTCATATATGTTTATACATTGACCATTTAACGGGTTAGGACATTGTTTTCGCCGCAGAATAAATATTATAAAGTTTTTGTTGATATTATTATAAATAGAGGCTCAACCTAACCTCTACACCACCAATTGGTATTCACTTATATTTCTACGTTGTATACCATTAACTCGTCGTTGGTACACACATTAAAGTTCGTGCCTAACACGATTGCTACACTGCGGCGTTCATGTTTTACATTTTATTTTATTATTAATTGATCGATTAACTTAAAAAATTAAATCATACCTAGAAATAATATGTAATTTTTTATCCTTTACTAAAAAGTAAATAAACACTTTATGTGTACAGTTCATATTTTATAAAATAAAAATAAAAAACATTTATAATTACTTTTATAAAAAAAAAAAATGTTTGTTGGGCATTATTTTCGCGAATGGTTTTGTAAAATAAGGGTAAGTATGTTACTGAAATTTTTTACGAGGCCCCCTCTCATGGATTTGCCGACTTTATTTGAACCCTTAAATCCGTCACTAAACTATTAATACTTCATTAATGTAGCGGTAATATTGTCTATTTAGAAGTTAGTTTATAATTTTAATATTACTGTATTTAAATGTATCATAAAATTTTTTATTCTAATATAATGTTAAATTTAATATAATAAATTTAAACAAATTTTAATTTTGTGATGCACAGTTTAAACTGTTTACAGTAATTATAACCGTGTTATCTAAATTGCATCTGCACTTAGTGATATTATTAAAACTACATCATATTTATTATAAATGTGGTAATTAAGTAATTGAGTAAGTTATTTTGCACAAACATTATAAGTCAAACTCATAAAATATATTCAAGATTTTACTCGAATAAAAAATTTTGTTACAGTAAATTTATTGATTTTATTTAATAATGGTGTTCAAAGTACCTACCTTTATATTATTTTATAACGGTCTGTATTTCAGTACGATGAAATAAGTTAAGAATACATATCAATGTTTTTAAATGGTTCTCTTATCTGGGTAAAATATGACTAAATATATTATTATTTATTACACTTAAAAATGTTATCATGTCTGCGTTACTGTTTGTTTCTGAATGAAATCTTAGTTTATTCTGTTTATAGTCGATATAATTATATTATGTTTTATTTTAGTAAAACAAACTCAGTAACTAAATTATCTTAACATTTTGTTTCGGTCAGTTAATATTAAATGAAAAACTTGTGCTCTTTTGCCTATTTAAGCAATAAGACAAATGTGTTAAAAGTTTTAATTGGCAAGTTTTGAATTTATTCCCTTAGCGTATTTCGGTTAATTTTTATCAGATCTTCTGTGTCTAATAATATATCAAAATAAAAATGTTTATAAATTATAGAATTTAATTTTGTATTTATCAAATAAACATAACAATTAACTTTTTGACAAGTTATTGAAGTTTCGTTATTAATTTTCTAATATATTTTTAATGAAAGAATTTTCTAATATAAGCTATTTTAATTATTTGAAATAATAAGTTTCGTGTTCTTATTAGTATATAATATACTTAATAACATTACAAATTTATCCAAAAAATTCATAAAATAAATTTAAAAAATAAGTTCATTTCTGCAATATTATCATAATATATATTTTAGAAATCAAAATTTGTATGCATATAAATCATATTGTTTTACAATTAACACGTTTATGAACTTTTGTTGTCTTTTCTTTATTAATTTCATATCGTTTTCTCATAGAAACACTCAAATAATTTTGAAATTATATAGTTATTTTTATTTTATGATTTATACTTGATTCTATGTATTCTTTTTTAGTATTTTTAAAGTAGACGAACTTGAAATATATAAAATATAGCAAGCTATTAATAAAAATACAATATAGGTATTTTAATAAACTATAAATACCGTAGCATTAAAAATGGGTTTATTATTTAATAAATAGTATATTCACAATTCACCGCACATATTATTAGCTAATTAGTTCCAAAGAATTTTGAACAATTTTTCAACAGTCAAAATTTTGCTATGATTTTCTGTGTAATTCATTAACAATAATTAAATTATATAAATTATACATAAACAATATATTATGCTTGCAAAATTGTTTTTTATAAGATGTTCAACGAAAATAGTTCAGTCGAAAACTGTCTAATAATCAATAAATTAGGATTTAAAAGTATTTTGGTATGTTGTATGATTATTATTTTATTTAAAATTATTTACAATGTATCATTTAATTAAAACATGAAAAAAGGATACTTTTTAACCTGATCATATAATACTATTATAACGCAGTTTACAAATAAAAGTAGCTTAATCAAATTAGCAAGTGCTAATATTTTTTTTACGTGCAGTTTTAGCTGGTTGATATCAGCAATATTTTTGTATATTTTTATTATTGTATATAATTACTAAATTAATCTACCAGTAAATAAAACATTATACATTTTAAAAATCTTAAATTTAAATGACAAATTTATTATAGTTTATAACAATGCGTAAAGTAATAATAAAGTTAATATTATTATTAATTTTAACACCATGATTAATATTATAATAATATATTAAATTTATTATCTTCAAATATATCTAATATTTATAGCGAACCGGCATTTTTTCTCATTTTTCCATATTGAAAATTGAAAAAGACTTGAATGTCGACAGTGTGTTTAAAAATATAAAATATAAAAGAGGACTTATCTCTTATTTATGTCAATATAGTTTTAATTTTTTATACTTCAAGGCCCTAGCATTTTGCATTAAAATAAAAAATAAAATATTTTCAAATTATTTTAACAGAACTAAAAAATGAAAATAATTTAAAAATAATTGTAAAAATTAAATAACTCTGAAGTATTGCTTGTTTATTTATTTCCTTATTTTTTTTATCTTTGTGAAGTAAATGCTAAAAAATGATTCTCTATTTTTATTTTATGTAATTTTTTTACTAATACATATCTTAACTAGTGTTAAATATTATTTATATAATTATTTCAATCATAAACAATAATGAACTTGAACTTTTAAACTCATAATATTTATAAAAATGTATGTATACATATAAGAGTTTACAGTTACAGAATTTAATCATTTTAATTTAACAGTTATATGATTTAAGCTAATTTTATTCTAAAAAAACTATTGGGTGTTTTCATAAGAGATCGTATACTAAACTAAATTAACAAAATTATCTGATCAATCAATTTGTACATACAATTATAAAAAACAAAATATATATATATACATATTGATTATTTTGTTTGAGTCTTTTAACAAAATGACATAGACGGTGCATACTAACTGAATCATTTTTATTCTTGAACATAACATTTTTGAATTATAAGAATAAAAATAATTTGTATAAAATAAATATCATATTAACAATTTTATTAAGTATCGATTTTATTATAATTATTTTTATTCATAGTTCAATAATTATACAAACAAAAACCTAATAAAAAATGATAGATGCAAGTAGAATTTTGCTATTGATTTTATCATTCAGTTGATGATATGACAATATTCAGTAAGTTATCAGATTATCTATAGTAGTAAATAAATAAATTACTAAACGAAATGTTCATTTAAAAGTTTGGCACAAAATCAATCAAACACTAACAGTCACAACCAAAAATAATCGTTTATAGTCCAATTATTTGTAGACACCATTAATTAAATCTACATATTATGTAAAACATCCTTTAGTCATACTGGTAACTATTCAACTATTTTTCATTTGTTTTACGTAAACAAATATGATGTTAAATAATAATATTGTCCAATTGCTTGTCAACTTTAGTGATCCATTAGCAGCGGCTGTATGGGCCGTCGATCCGGACAGTCTGGCACGATCGACATCTGATCTCCATTTAATATAATATTGAGGTGGAGTTTGTGTCATTGCTCTTAGTCTACAGTACAAAAAGCATCATATTTAATAATTTGTTTTTAAATTGATTTAAAAATGTGTAAAAATTACATACTTGATTACTACGATATTCATTTGCCACGGCAGCGTGTTGGTTGAATTTTTTTCTC
Source organism: Melanaphis sacchari (assembly GCF_002803265.2). Lineage (NCBI taxonomy): Eukaryota > Metazoa > Arthropoda > Insecta > Hemiptera > Aphididae > Melanaphis > Melanaphis sacchari. Next base: position 4,263,347 of record NW_020271232.1, on the reverse strand, counting down.
TGGAGCAAAATGTGTATAGTATCTGACCGGCTTTGTCATCTGATCTTTCCGAATACTCATGAATGCTTATATTCCACGCTGAGCAAGGACCTAAGGTATAATAAATATTTTATAATTTGTAGTTATTATTCATATTACTCACAGTAAAACTGCATCTTAGTATGTTTTTAAATACTTTATAGTTAGGGAAAATGTAAGGAAATGTCTATTAAAAATGTCTTACGTCCGTAATTATTATTTTTAAAACATTTTAGATAATTGTAATAATAAATAAAATATGATTTACTAAACTCATTAATTTGTATGTTCAAAAAAATTTATACAAAAAACAATAGAAATTACAATCGATTAATAACACTTAAAATCGTTGTTTTAGTGTGAATTTACAGTATATGCTAAATTTATTATCATATCGTAAGCTTGTATTTATTGATTCAAATATTTTTTTATTTTAATATATCTAGGGTTAGGTTCTATCTAGGTGTTATATAAGTAATAAAGTTATATTAATAACATGATTGTATTACGACACCATGGTTTTTAACTTAATTAATATTAAATATTATGTAAAACATTTTAAGGATGGTGAAATTTTTAGTTTTATCAAATTTCTTATGTCGTTATTCAAAGTTAATAAACTTTGAAAACATATATATATCAGTAATTACATTATTTTTAAAATTTTATCTTAAATTATCAAACAAATATTATATCTATGTAGTTTTATTATTTTGACATAAAGTTCTATATTAGTATTGTAGAAACAATAAAATATTTAATTTTTTAATTTTTCAATAATTACAATTTATGTTATATAATCAAGTGTTTATATTAAAATTAATTAATAAATAAAAAAAAAATATTGAACACTCCCTTTTTAATCTGTGTGACTTCTACGACAGATTATTAACAAAAAGGTTTATTAATATAATATATTATGTTTAAATTTAAAAAGTTAAATATAATAATTATTTCTGAACCATGATAATACGAATTAATTTTGGTAATATTTCGAAATTATTTTTTTATAATTTATCAAAATAAAAATAATTAGTTTAACTAACAAAACTTGTTTACATATAATTATTGTTTAAGATATAAAAATTTCAAAAATAACAACTGCTTGAGAATGTTTTTATTTTTTATTTTATCAGACTAATTTGTAATTAGTACAGAAGATTTTTTATTTAATTACTCTATTTAAGAAAAAAGGTGTTTTGTAAACTATTACAAAACTAATTATTAAAAAAAGATTTTTACCGATTTAAAGCTCATCTTCACTCATTGTTTTTCCAGTTAAGTTTAAATTCTATTTCATAAAATTTAAATTTTACAACAAAGGATTTTACTAAAATTAGTATTTGTTTTATTATAGAACAATAGTTCTATTATTCTTATCCTAGAACTTTGAAGAATTATGTTTTTATTTAAACATCATTAACTCTATTTTTATTTTAAAAGTTAATGGTTATTTCTAATTTTAACTTTTTAAAAATGTTTTTTTTATAGTATATTGCAAAAAATTCAATTTAAAATCAATACATTTGACAAAACCTATGTTTTGTGAGTTTGTATATGCACAGTAATACAGATTAGTTCAAATCTAGAACTACATAGTGTATAAATAATATTTTACACTTTTTAAACATACATGCGATAGAAATTCATCTAAAGTTAACTGTTAAGTTATATTAAACAGATCCTACGAATAAACATATCGTTAAAAATAAAAACTTGTACTGTTCATAGTCCACATAGTCCAATAAAACTTTTAACTAGTCCCTCGAAAAATGTTGATATTATTTTTGGATATACAATTTACAAAGCTATTATTTTTTTTTAAATATAATATTCAAGATGATGCTAATTTTTAATTTGCATAGCCAAAAATTAAAATTTTTTGGAACATATTTTGATTAAAAATTCTGGTAATTTTGCATATTATATTGAATAGAAAGTTTATTGGTTTAATTTTGTCATTTTAAGAAATCCACGATTTAATTTTTTACTGTCAACTGTTGTAAGTTTGTAACGTAATAGTTTATACTCACGACTTTGTGAACTTCCTATTTCTATGGTCAAGTGACGTTCGACATTTGAATCCAGTAACCATGTGCAATCCTGATGATAATAGAAATTGAGTGGACTATCCCTGATCATTATTGGTGATTCAAGTATGCCAGTATGTTGGTTAATGATCCGATAACCACACACCATGTCGTCTTTGAACGAATACTCGGCCGAGTATTCGAACCCTTTGTTAGACCAGCTGTACTTTGATACCGAGTATATCAACTTGATGGGTGACCATGATTTGACGGTGACCGGTAACCATTCAGCCTAACGCATACATAAATATGAAAATCATAATATAATGCTAGCACGTTGAAATTCCGCTGACTACTCGGAAAGTGAAAAATAATATTACATATAGGTACACAAATATATTCGCGGTTTTGTCCATCGAGAACATTTACCTGAAAATCACCACAAATGCAAGACAATATGTCATCGTTTGTTGAGATGATGTATAGCTGATCGACGACCGATGTAGCATTTTTAACACAACGACATCCGCTGTCTCCACATTCGGTGTAGCACAAGTCTGACGACATCTTATTTAATGATATTACCTGTAAACAATATTTAAGACGCGTGGTATTTAGGTATTAATAATCATCTGATCAAAAAGTTTCCTTAAAACAGAAAGGTAATAAACTATATCGATGAAATATAAATTATTAATTTTTCAAAGCAATATTGATGTTATGTGTACCAGCCACCAGGTACACTGTACTTACTATTTACAATTTATCGTTTATTTTATACACTATTGTATTTCGTATTATATTTAAAAAAATAAATTATGAAAAATAAATACCAAAAATAATTAAATATATTAATATTATAATAATAATATTAAAAAATTATATTCATCAAATTTCCATTTTATTAAACTACAAAATAAACGCAAAAATATTGACAAAGAATTCTCAACATTTTATAACATTATTATAATTTACCACAAAGTAAGTTTTAAAAATGTTTTTATCGATCATATTTAATAGAGATGTTACTAATGAAATTTCATTGGAAACAGTAATTACATTTTGTACTAAATAATATAATGTATTACAATTTTGTATTGAATATTAAGTTTTTAATCTTAATGTATTTAAAAACCCTTCAAATTTAACGTAGACATAAAAGACTTACTGATCAAACAGATTTAATGCTATTATGTTTTCTTACTTTAGACTTGTGTTTTTCGTATACGTAGATTATATATTTATTTGATTATGAGTTGTGTGTTAAACTGTATATCAATTTTTAAACAGGTATATATAATGTTCGACAAAAATTTAATGCTCTAAGAATGAAATACATAAAAAAAGTGTTTTATTTTTATGCTAAAATTAAATTTAAAATAAAAAATCTTAATACTGAGTATTTATATTTTTTCTAAGTATAACATTTCTATATTTCTTATGTCTAAGGCTTCAAAACAATTTACTGTTATAATTTTATAAAAACTAGGGCTCAGATTTTAAAGCATATGTTTCTCTTTTATATATGAGATAGAAATTTAATTTTTGTACATAAGTTTGTTTCTTGTTATTCTGATTCCAAATAAACCAATTTATTTTTGATTTTTTCAGTTTTTTTTATGTAAATGCTTTTTATTACTTTTTCAGTTATTTAGCTAGTAGAAATTTGTATATGTTTATCATTCTATATTAATAAAAAAAATTTAATATAATTATTTAGAAATGTAAAACCCAGAATACGGATTAAATAGTTACATTGGATTATTATTTGGAAATTAATTACTATGAGCTTGATTTAAACAAAACCTGTTGTATGAAGTATACACCAATTACTTTAGTGAATGCAGAGCATTCGTTTTCTATCTATAAAAAACATTCTGTCGAACAATAGGGTCAGTTTCACCATTGAAAATATAGTAAAATACATGGTAATTAATTCTTTTTTTAATTTAAATTAATTTTAAAATTTTTTTCATTCAGTTTTATAATTAGTTTATGTTCATTTTTGGTTATGATTTTTTTTTTTTTTTTAAATAAATAAATATGCTTCTGTTTTGATTTTTAAAACAATTTTGTGCTTTTTTTATTATATTTACTATACTTATAAATCCAAGCCCTAATAATAATATAATTTTAATATATTTTTTAAACGAAATCAGAAATATGAGGTAAGTAAAGGGAAAGGACGTTTGTATAATATACAGCTTTTATACTTTGTATAGATTTTCTGATTTTCTGATTTTTTATTAGTGTTTTGTGTTTAAATACAAAGATAAACCACATTTTAAGTACAAAACAAAATAGGTTTGGTTTGGTTAAGGAGTACTTGCCACTATCTATTAGTTATTTTTAAGACCTCTAAAACCTACATAATTTATTTGTGTTCTTGATTGATACTTAAGTTTATAATTTGTATTTTGGAACATTATAAACATGGTCATTTAGTTTAACCACAATAATTCTTAATGAGAGCTTTTATATCATACTGTAAATATTTAGTTACTCATTAAAAACAAGTCAAAAATACAGTTTTTAAAAATAAATATTATTTTTTTTTTGTTCCAAATATTAGTACGATTTATATAATATGTATATATTTTTGGTAAATTATTATTGATACAAATTTAAAGTAAAATTATGACTGTAAACATAAATAAATTTATGATTATTAACTAATTACGTATTTATAATATTTATTAACAGATGAAAATATAAAATAATTATTACTTTGATGCTTATGCTTTGATTGGTAGCTGGAATGAGGTTTTGGGAACACTTCAATTGTCCTTCAACATTCCAAAATATTTGTTCGGTTCCTGGATGTTTCAGTTTTCCTCTAGATGAACTGCTTCGGCCATTATAGTTAACATCACATAACGTTTCCGGTTGCAATGTTCCTCTTTCTAATACTAAACACATCATATTAAATTATCGAAATTAATATTAAAATGAATATAAATGTATTATATACATCAATGTGTTTCATAAATAAACATTAATTTATCTAACCATTAAAGAAACTATAGGCTCCATCTAGAAATTCGGTCTCTTCATCTTGATTATTTGCCATTAATCTGCGGACGAAAAGCGTCAAATGATTCCCTGAAGAAACAAACATTTGTCTTTCTCGAAACCTGTAAGTAAAACACAACCATAGAATTGATTAAAGTAAAAAAAAAAAAAAAAATGGAAGTAATTTTTTTATCAAATTTTTTAATCAACTTTCCATTATTAGACTTACATTCCATTTGTATCTCTAGCATAATTCTCTACGGGACTGCACAATCGTTTAGTTTTATCTTTTGACTTTATTTCTGGTCCGTCATAAATTTCAATAAATGATTCACAAGAACTGGCTCTAAAATTATTTAAAATATCATACCGATTTTTAAGCACATTTTTTTTAATAATACTTTTACATAATATGACAGATTATTTTCATACCATGTTTAAATATATATAAATTGAATATTTAAGCTAAGAACCTACTCGTAATTATATTATAATTATTATATTGATTATTAATAAAATAAAATTTTAAATATTTTTAAGAAATACAAATTATTGTATATTTTTAGCAAGATCCACAGTTGATTTATTTATTTGTATTACATTTGTTACAAAAAGAATAAACTAAACATATTTTAAGTGCTAACACATACACTTAACATAATGTAATAAATTATAATCTAATTATTAAAAAAATAAAGATTTTGCTTGGATATTATTTATCATAGTGATATAATAAATATATCAAGGTATTCTTATAGATATATACAAAACTGTAGGTAAACTATGTACATTTTAATATTAAGTGTAATAATCACACTCACTTTAGCACGTAGTTGAACAAGGATATATGCACAATTTCCGGTTCCCTTCCTTCAAAACGAATAGTGCAATTTGTTTTCCAATTTTGCATACCACGTAAATCGAAATGTCCAGACTTGATATCGGCCGATTTGATTATCATTTCACAAGATTGGTCGTTTCTCAAGTTTCCTACGACAAAAACCACATAGTCGGAATAACACAAAGTTCATACGTTTTAATGATTTAAAATAATTTTATTTTTACTCGGAATTGCGATGGCTGGATACGGTGATACTTCCAATGTGGCTACAGTACTGGTTGATTGTGTACTCAAGTCATCGATGAATTCGATAGTGGCTACGAATCCTGTGTAGTCGTACGGCGGAATTGCAGCTCCAGCCCTACAAATTATAGTAAATATATATTTTTAGCTCTTTTTAGATATATATTCAAAATTTTAAAGTAAAATGAATAGGTATATAGTTTTTCTAGAGTTTTACCTGAACTCAAGTAGCACGTTTGGCCCGGGAAAAGTGTGGTCTTTTTTGCTCTTGTCGCATATTGTTGTTATCAAAGGACTGTTGGATGTCGGTCCTTGATAAACACTTATGTAATGTGTTCCACAATGACTAAAATATTACGAGATATACGTTAATACAATAAAATTTTAAATGTCAACTTACTACTATAAATCAAAATAAAATGTAGAAAACATTGAATTGTATAATATTGAATTGATTGGATAAAAATAATAAGAACCTATCTCAATCGTATCAGTTATAACTAACATAATATTATAAAAGTGTTATACTTATTGATATAATTTTAACTAAAATCTAATTTCTAATTAAACATTAAAACAAAAATTTAAAATAATTATTTAGATCAATTATCAATAAAATAACATCTGGTACTTGGTAGTTAATAAAATAAAATATTAATTAAACATATTTATAGCTATTATTAGTCATAAATATTTTATGTCAATAGTTAATACACTTTGGTTTAAAACGGAAAAAATTGTGTAAAATATTTGAATCCCCGAATAAGTGTTAGAGATGAAAATTGAAATTTCTGTTATAAATGTAATTACAATAGAAAATTATTTATTTTTTTAAATAGAGAAAATCCTCTGAAAAAGTTTTTATTGGAGAATAACCGTTTGTAATAACTAATAACCGTCATCCGGATAAAAGCTTTTTAACCGGGAAAGTCACAATTTCTCGTGAAAATTGTTGGCGTACAGCAGAAAACACTAGAGTTCACTAGCTATCTCATATTTGTCAACGTCCAATGTCCACATTGGTAATCTATGATATTTTATTTTTTAAGCAACTACAATATCACCACAGATTCTCCGTCGTTGTATCCTTGTCTTATAACTTATAATTTATATTTTTCTACGTATACCTCAACGATTTTAAACAATACAAATTAAAGTGCCAAAATATTTATGTGTTGTTAAAAGTTACTTTCCGTTGGAACATGAATTCATATGTAGTATACACTACATGTTTTATCGACTACTGAATTAAAACTGTGTTATCAATATAACTAGATCATATGAACATAATTTTCAATATATTATATCTTTTAGTTATGAAATGTTTAAGGTTGAATAATTTTAAAATTCAAGCAAAATTTTATAATTAAAAAAAAAATCTTATTGAACTATTGAAATGTAGTAAATTTAATATTCTTCAATTTAAATACTTGTATGTGGTTGTAAACTGAATCTGTGACTGCTTGAATACTTATTAAATAAATGTAAAGTCATTCAAAGAAGAATTTATAATTTATTCCTTTTATAGTACACCTTATATCATTTGCATAGGCAGTCGAATATATTATACGAGAATTAAACTTTTGAACGCTTTACCTTCACGATAGCCCAATATATTATAGCCGACTTATAAAAACATTAATTTATGGCTTAAATTTAATATACTTACATACCAATTGCACTAATATAATATGCTAATTTTTTTTTTTACAAAAATTTGTAGGTAAAATATAATTTTTAATTTTTTGTTTCTATTTCATTATAACTTTAAATGTATTTAGCTTCGGAATATTAATTCATCATCATTCGCTTAAAATAATAATTTATTTAATATGAGTTTCTAAAATCAATTCAACAAAAAAACTTTCAAAATATCATTACAATTCAGAACGTCAAATAGGATTTTGGTATCAATACTTTCCTCATAAAGTAACCAGAGATAAAACGTGTGTTGGTTATATTATAATATAAAATACTCAATTACGTTGAGGGGTCGTTATTATTTTTACATTTTAAACATCGAATGGGATAAGGTTCATCGTGTCAGAAAAAACTGTCTTAGGTATTAAATAGAAAAAGAGATTCACAGATTGCTTATTATAAGCGTTAAAAATTTGATTTAAGTGAAATTTATTGTTTTTTGATGATGATAATATTTTTATGATATTAAAATATATTTAATAATAATATTTGATTCTGAAATTCAATTCCAGGTCACCAAATATTCAATACACATTTCATTACTTTTATTGTTACATTATTTTTCATTAATAAAAAAGTTACATTAAAAAAAAAATAAAAATATTTTATAATAATAGCATGTGAAATTCTGATAATAAATTTGCTGTAAAGTTTTGGTAAAAAAGTAATGTTTTCGCTAGTAATATTTTAGAGGTTTGTATAAAATTCAACAGTTTTGTGGTTGTGAGAAAAGAAGAATTCGGTTTCAGAGAAATCATGGTATTCCTGAAATTACCAATGAGAAGTTTTTCGAAAAAATGTTCAGTGTGAAAATAACGCACACGTGATAATATAATATGCTACATTATCAAAAAATAATATTTATATCTTTTGTTTGATTTCATAACATTTTTTTTTTTTTTTAATCTGTGACGTTAATTCGTTAAATTTTAGTCAAAAATCTGATTGCGCTATAAAAATAAATTAGTATAAAAGTAATTGAAAAATACTAACGGTATTTGAATTATAATTCTTTTTAATATTAATATAATATTTTTTCATTAAAAGTTATTTAATTTTATACTAAAATACAATTTTGCGTTTTATTTTAGCATCTTTAAATTGAATATAGACACAATGCGTAATATGAGCAGATACTACTTATTGAAATATATTCTATAAAATATATTCAATAGTACTGCAAATAAAAGAGCATTGATAAAATATTGTGTTATAATGGGACATTTTATTAAATAAAAAACCCCGTCTTGTGTAAGGTGTATATTGTTGCAAAAATATAAAAACATCTTAAACTCGCCATTTTAAATTCCGATCCGTTTGCTAGATGTTCAGAGTTCTGGAACGAAAAACACTTTTACGCGGTTCGTTAACTTCCCATACGGTTTGTAAATATAGGATTCTCGCTTATGATATTATAATTATCTCTTTTGTGCTTTGCGTGCGATCGGTTTTTTTTTAAATTTTCTAGCAAGATGTAAGCATATTATTCCAATATCTTAGTGTACACCAATAATGGTAGTATGTTTGGTTTTAAAACCATTCACGATAAACCACTTACCCTAAAAATACAAGATTATAGGAATAATAGTAATCAAAAAATCATTATAAAACATATGTTTTTTTCATTAAACTAAAATTAAAAATAATAAATAAATATATAAAATGTAATTCTATTATCGCCAGTTTATCATGCTCATTTTTGTTGGTTGAACACTTACGTTGGCCGTTTAATATAAAAATAGACTAATTGTTATAACAAAAATATAAAATAATAACCATCGAGTTAGTAAATTATAAAATACTTATAAGCTTTCGGGACAGTGCTTTTTTTCTTGTATTCATATTTGTATATTTATGCAAAACATTATTTTAATGAAGTTCAAAATAAAAAGGTATAAAATTAACTACTCAGTGTAGTGAGTAAAGCCGTCATAAAATAATATAAGTATGTAGATATAGTAACGAAAAAGCAGTACAATTTTTTTATTAAATTTAAAATAAACAATATAATTTAAGTAACACTGAGTAGTAAGTACAGTATTTTAAATTGATAAAATTTCGTTAATCATATTATGATTAACAAATCCTCATCATACTCGCTTCACATTCCTTATTTCACTTAGATCAGAAACATAGGTAGTAATAATTTTATGTGTATAAATTATTACAAGGTAACTTGATTATTGTATATGATAGATTTTGTATTTTACGTTTATTTTTTATTCTTAAATAATGTCATATTATAAATATATGAAGCTCCTAAATAAAAAGTAAAAATAATAAATATTGTATTCAAAATATAGACTAAAATATTTATCAAGTGCAATCCTATCTATTTTTTTTTTATTTGATAACAATGAATACAGTTTTTTATATAACTAAACATAATATGCATAATATGATGTATTTAATATGAAATTAATTATACATAAATTATGAATCACAAATACATAATTTATCTCAAATTAATGTAATGCTCGAATAATAAACATTTTCTATTAGTGCGTTATTACATTTTAACTTGGGTTTGTATGAATATATACTATATAGTTCCGTTGAATACAATTAAAATCACATTTAAACTAATTATATATTAGATAGTATGCATTTACAATTCCAAGTAGAAATTCTTAAAATAATAATTAAGAACTATGATGATTTTTAGAATAATAATAAGTTTGGAGATAAACAAATTTTGTTTTACATGTGTAATATATGTGTATTCAGTTTGAATTTTGTATTATCTATCAATATTTGAAACTATAAATAGTATAAATATAATAATATAAGTATAAAACACTACAAAAAAAAAAAAAAAAATAAATAAATAAAACAATAAAACCATGAAAATGATACCTGAGTGACGTTGGGCCATTTAGCGAATACGTTGAAAAACAAATGTATACCCCTTACATTTTTTGTAGAAAAAAAAATTTATTGTCGATAACTTTAATTTAAGTACCTTGATCTTCACAGATACGTCATTAAAAAAGTTTATAAAGGTCAAGATCTTCAAAAAATTAATATTTTTTATAAATTTATAAAAAATATCAAAAGTGCTTTGAAAATTTGATGATGTTTTTAAAACTATTACGATAAAATTTTATTTCTTCATACAAAATTATTAGGTAAATCGATTTTTCCAGTGGAAAACTTTTGCATGATCGCTGCGTGACCTAAATCCTAGCATTTGAACACAACAATTGCTATTTAAAAAAAGGCACTTTTAAAATTTTAGCTAAGTACCTATGTGAAATTTCGAATTTATTTATAATATTAATAGTAATAAAGTATATTAAATACAACGAATTACAACATAACTGGATGTAAATGGTTCCCCGTTCAAGATAAAAAATATTAGGTATCTAGTATTATATATTTAATCGAACAGAGTTGTCTATTGATCACGGTCAAAATTGACCGTATATCGGTTATAATGATTCGTTTTCCTATTAAAAAAGTGCTACTTATATTATTATTATTATATATAATAATTAATATGCATGTATATTGTTGGCTTTGTAGCGGAGTAATGGGGAATAAAAACTCGAAAACTTTTGAAACACAAGTTTTATCATCGTATTGTTTTCATCGATTTCGGAGAGTACCTACTGCAACTTCAAGTCACCACTATATAGAGTGTAGCACGAACATAATAATATTATCCTCGACCGTTGTAGCCAATAGGATTTCGGAATCCAGCCGACTCGTAGCGAGGTGATAATAATAAAATATTTTATTATAACAGCGCTGCAAGACGTGCGAGTGCGCGTATATTTCCGTCGGATCCCGTGACCTTAAATCGTCTTTGCCACGATTGAGACCCTTTGTGCGATGATAAACGATAGCACGCGTCGAAGATCGCGTCCGGAACGGGAGCTGAACTATAAACAAACACACATACACCACAGCGTCATAATATACCCTCGTACATCCCTATCGCCACTGAACACCTGCGTGGACGGTTGGACGACGGCGAAGGATATAATACGTATACCTACGCGTATTACCGGGTCGGGAGAAATTTCGCGCACTGTATTATTTACGTCACGTTTCCTTTCTCCGACTTTTCCAGCGAGCATATCCTCCGCCGCCGCCGCCTCCGTTTTATCAATCATTGTCCACTCGGGCCACGGCCACCGCCAGTCACCACACTGGTTCGTTCCCGGAGAATCCTTTTATTTCATTTTCACCGTTGTTCAATGACCTACACATGCACCGCAAGACGCCTCTGGAGGGTAAAACGTATTCACCGGGTCGGCTAGTCACAATTCACCACGCCACCGCCGTTTTGTTTGCAACACGAGCTGGGAATATATTTATCCGATCTCGTGCACTGTCTTCCCCTCCCCTTCACCTATATTCGTCTTCGCCCTCTCTTTATTGTCTTTTTGTTCGTTTACTCAACGTACACGTATATTATATCATATATACATAAATACGCGTGCTTTATACGCGCGTGTGTGTGTGTGTCTTGCTAGAGTGTGTTTGGATTAATTATCCTACCGAATATATTTTCGACGGGCGGCGCAATGCAAAGTCATTTCGCTCGAGACTGTTTTAACGCACTCTCGAGTCGCAAACACTTTTCGAGAACTACATGGTTTTTAACTTTTAGTTTTAATTTTGATTTAAACGTTATAAAATCTATTACTATTAAATTAAATATAATAAAAATATTAATTGTACAAAATACCGCATAAGTTTGTGAAAAATAGTCAACACTTTACTTTGAGTTCGGATTGAAAAAATGAAGGATTGTTATAAATAAATAAATTATAAATGATTTTGAGTAGAAATAAAAACTTTGTGCGTTTTAAAACAAAACATACGATTAAACAAAAATTATTCATTTAGAAATACATTTTTATTTGATTAATATAAAAATATTGCATGAATAAAATATATTCAAATAGAAATTATAATGCTTATAATTTTTAATTATTTTCAAGTACGTTGATGAGATTTAAATTTTAAATATTCAGTGAAGTTTGACCTATTTATAAACATAGTTCACTTATTTGTAGGTTTGTATGATATAATTATTTCATTAATTTAAAATCAAATTAAAATAATAACAAAGCGTACCTTAACGAAAAAGATTATTTGTAAAGTAGAAGATGTATAAAATTTTTTAAGGTTTGGAGATAAATATAACTGTAACGTTAAAGTAAAAATTTAAAATAATAATAATTTTAATTAGGTGAAAGTAAAGGTACTAAGGAAGATACATATAGATAAGTAAAATTATTTAATTTAAAATATATTTAGCTTCTGAGAAGAGTGATGAAGTTATTAATTTTACATTTATGTGTATTTTTAACTTTATTCTTATGTCTGAAAACACATTTTTTAGTAGAAAAAATGTTTTGATCATCAACATTGATGACATTTTCTGGTAGAAAATCGGATTAAGTTGGTACTTTTTGAAGTTTAAAATTGAAAATTCTCATTACTTTTTAAAATAATTATAAATATAAAAATGAATATTTAATAAAATTGTAATATTAATATATTTAGTTATTAAATTATTTAAATAATTATTTGGTAATAATTTAGACCAACTTTGTTCAGAATTTTTTTTATCGTGTAGAATGATATATCATTAAATCCAAACTCAACACATGTATTACAGTTCCTACTTAATGACGAAATATATTCGAATATTAATGTATTACAAAACGGTTAAAACTTGTAGCTTTTGTTTTTTATTGTAATTATGGTAAAAAAATATCTTAATAAATATTCTAATTTCTATTCAATCTTAATTTGAGATATAAGGTAGACAAGGAATGATTATAAGTTCTGAAGATTGAAATCCTATGCGAGTTTGTTTTTAGAGATACTCATTGGCCACTATACAATATACACACAATGAAGCATCAACAGATCTCAGTTAACCCAAGTATAAAGTATATACGTACCAGTATGAAAAACAATCAAAACAATATGGCGGTTTACACAAATAACGCGAGGAAATCAAACAAATGGTTATTGTCCGTTATTGTTCTGACAACTTTAATAATAATTGTGGCACGAAGTTCATTTTGATGGTATAAGGATATCAGAATAATATATATTGGGATATATGGATAAATATTTAACAAGACTCTCAAATATAAGACTTCGTATTATAATTTATAACAATTTAATCATGCAATTTGTTACGACTGACGTATTCATTAAAAAAAAAAAAATGTATATAACTTAATATTGCTGTAGGTATGCATGACGTGATGTATTTAATATTTGTAATAGTTTATTATTTATATTTTATTTTTAATCTATGTTAAATTAGTTTTAAATATATTTAGGAAATAATTTTGATAACAACCTAATTGTGAAGCAAATTTTGAATTAAAAATATTTTTATAATGATCAAATATTAAAAAATATATAATTTAGTTTGGTGCGTATCAGGAATATTATAAATTAACGATAAAGTCATTCTATTTTATTATTTTAAACAAATAGAAGCTTTAAATTTATTTAATAAAAAATTTGAATACTTTTTTTTACGATTTTCTTTATACATACTTAATATAATAGTAATAAGTAGACAAGTAAATTAATTGTACAACATATATATGGTGATTATATTTATAGGAAAAATGTTATATTTATATAATATTATTGTTATATCTTACTTGAGTGGTAATGATAACGTGAGAAATTGGAGCCGTACTTTGGTGTGAACGGAGCTTGTGGTAATATGGTACTTGCAATAAAGGTTTGTACCATAAATTCCCGGAAACCCAGGGCTTGCAAGCGTACAAGAGTCTTTGTTACAAGAAAAATCTTGATATAGCCAATCGCAAACTGGAAAAAAAATCAAATGATTAAGTTTTGATAAAAAAAATGTATTATGAACAAAAGTAGCTAAATTGCCTACGTATTTTAGACACCGTCACAACATTTAAGTATAATAATAATAATAAACATTTTAAAATATTATATTATTATCATAATAGTAAAATAAATTTGATATGTTTATGATTTTACTAATTTTGATATCAATTTATACTATGTTTAGTAATTTATAAAATATAAAGTAGTTTAACATTTCTTGAAATTTTTAATTCGAGATAATGTGATAATGAATTATAGTTTTAGATAAAATTAATTATGAAATAGAAAAGATAGGTTGATGGTAAATGATGTAATTGTATTTCTGAAATTCATAATTGAATAAGCCGTAATGAGTAAACTATAAGCGTCTGCTATGTAAACATAATAAATGTTTATAGTTATGATTTTATAAACATTGAAAATGAAATAAAACTGTTTTCTCACTTGATCGATTCAATTTTAACATGGTAAATATACTTTTTCGTCGTGCTATTTAAAATTCAAACAGATAAAATATATACTGCTTATAAGTAAATGTTAAATTATATTAATCATTTATATTATTTAAAGCAACTACTGGGAAATAAAAAAATAACTTGCTAATAAAATAAATACAATTTGATGTATTGTTAAAGAGGAATTAAACAACATAACACTTAAATAATATATATGAAACTACATTACATTATTTATTTGACGTATTGCAACAATAATAATAATAATAATAATAATTATTGTTATTATTTTAATAGGTACTAACAACTCAGCGATAATAATATAATTATATATTGCAATGTCTCACGGAGATGATAAAATCATATCAATATCGTTAACATTTTATCTTACGTTATAAAGATAATAATGTTATTATTTATTATTATTATTAAAAGATTTTGATAAAATTGTCAATTATTTACTGTAGATCTGATTAATTCATTTTTTTAGAAAAATAAATTTACAACAATTATTAGTTGTAGTATTATTCAAATGTACGTTTAAAAATAATGTGTAATTATTTGATACTTGACAAGTTATTAGAGTTTATTATCATCTAATATAATTAATTGAATTTGTTTTTATATTATTTACACTTTAGAAAAAGAATAGTTATTTTAATTTTAAATACAAATATTTTTTTATTTAATGTGTATTTCATATCAAGACAACTGCTATTAATAATAACCTGACAGATTACATTGCTTGAATAATACTTATATTTATATATATATACATATTGCTGTTCAGGCTTATGTGTTATCGGGAAAATGTAATTATTAGTTAGTTTTTCGTAACTAAAATTAGAAAATAATAAATACTTATATGTTATAAAATGTATAAAGAGGCATTCACCAAACATACTCACTCCTATTTTTTCGTTTAATACCTTATAAATTTATTTAAATTCTTGAGTATTTATATGTTACTCAAGAACTGTCGTTTGGTGATACAGATGTTTATGAAAGTTCGTCTTTTATACGTAGGTATATGTAAATTATTTAGTGAATATCTTTTTAGAAAATATTAATGTATCTAATTCAAAATTTAAACGAGTAGTTTCTTAGTTATTAAAATATTTATAATTAGGACGATAGTCATGTTATTACAAGAATATAAAGCGAATGTAACAGGGGATCTAGAATTTGTTATAATAGAACTATTTTTACAAATTATAAATGTTGATAAATTAATATTAATTATTAAAAAAGTTAAATTTCAAAAATAGCTCCTTAACTCATTATCATATAATTATTATTCTTAGTATATAAATTTAAATAACTTAAAGATAACTTTTTAAAAATTTAATTTTAATACATAAAAATGTTCAGAAAAAGTTTTCACTAAATAATTTACAATATAAAATAATTGGTTCCATTCAACAAAAATACAGAAGTCTGTAATTTTATTAGACATTTTATAAGTAGTACAAAAAATCTTAAGGATTTGAAAATATAGTTTTAAAAAAGTATATTTAAAAATGTTGAAAAAAATGATTTTAAATGATTGTGTTATTGAAGAAAACAATGGAATGAACATTAAATTATATGTTATTTGTTTTAAATTAAACATAAAATATATTTTATATACATAAAAATGTAAAATTTTGGTGTATTCTCATATACATGTACAATGTATATTATACATATATACATATAAGTAAATTTACACACATATCTGCAATAATTTAGTTAAATGTTTAATATTTTTGCCGAGGTACGTAATAGAAACTCCATTATTCCACTATTTAATATCAGACATACTTAATGAGCCATCCTGCACACGAAAACATTATATTACATGAAAACAGATGTTCAAATCAGAATCACCCTTGGTATGTATTTTATCGTTTAGCAAAAAATTAATGATTCGGGTAAAATATGAAAGCAATATATCACATTAAATTGCATTTATATGTGGTCGTAACATTTCTTTGTTATATAACCCTGAATAACATTACACTATTTTATAGTATTTTATCATATATATCATAACATTCTTGGAAATTTAGTTTTTTGTGTAAAGAAAAAAATTAGATAATCAATGTACGGTTAAAAAAAAACTATCTGTGAACTTAACTGTTTTATTTCATTTCAAATGTTTTATATCAGTTGAGCGTATATAGTGTCAAATAATAAATCATTTTAATATCTTCCCTGCAGTATTTAAAATATGCAATTTTATTCAAACATTTTAAAATTATCATACTTGATTTTACAAACAAGCTCAACTATACCGGTGCTAGACATTTTAAACAATGCTGTTCTACATAAAACATCAATTGACAACTTTTGGTTAAATACGTTAAGTACAAAAGTAAAAAACTGTTTTCATCATACATTCGTATTACAATGCGAATTTCAAAAATATAGTAGTATACCTATATAACTACAAGCAATTACGAAAACAACATACGTTTGCAGTTGGTTAAAAATCCTAATCTCGAAACAAGAAATTTTGATTCACAAGTATGTACACTGTACGTGTTATACTTTTACCTTCGTTTCAACTCGACATTGGGTAATAAGTACACTAGGTATAGTCTGTATTTTCTGCATCATGGGATCACTAGGGAACAAACCTTTCGAGACCGAGTAGTTTAATTAAAATGCACAGACTCACCCGTGTGTTCTATCCTTCTACCTCCTTTGGGCCTGAACGCTAGACCATGAACATTAGTTAACGAAGTAAAGCTAAAATATGCCAAAAATTGTGATCTAGACGTGGCTTCTTCAATCCTAAAACAATAAAATAATTGTATTAATAATTTAAAAATTGTTATAAAACTATTTATTAAATTTTATTAAAATTAAATTATTTTCAATACGATTGATATTTAACGTCATGGACTAAATTCAAAATAATTTATTACTTAATTTTACTTATATTAAATCATTATTGTTTTAAAATAAATAATGTTTTATTTCAACTTTTGACCCCATTGTTGAAACATCGTATTTGCAATTACGATTTTAGAATATAAACCAGTACGTTTTGGTAAAATACAATATTTCACAGCAGCTATTACAAACGACATAAATATTTTTCAGGTATATAAATAATACAGTGAATAAATTATATATTAAAAATTAATAAGTAAAAATATGTTTGTATTAAAAGAATAATGTATTTGCAATGGTGTATTGTTCGATGTTATTTTAATTGTATTTTCAAACTTTTAATTTATTTCTTGTTGTATTGGAAGTATGAAGAAATATAGGATTAAAATGAGTACGATGTTTTTTAATATTTTTATTTTGCAAATCATTATTTTCTTTTAATATAAGTAACTTTTAGTTCGCCATTATTTTTAACCAATAGAATTGTGGAGACATTCATGCTAACTTACACATGTGTAAAGGATGAAATTTATTCAGTGCCATGTAATATCTTTTGCTGCTTTCGAATAGTTCGTTGTGCGTCAGTGCGTTGTCATTAAACATTATCAGTTTCCTGAAAGCAATTGTGAAGCCATGCAGAAATACGTGTGTGGCTTTTTAAAAAAAAAATGTCACAAATATAGCAATGGTACGAAAGAAAACGCTACCATTCACGGACCGTTAAGAACCATATTTACCAATCCCAAATGTCCGAATGATCTATATACCTATCAAGAACTAGACGATGAAAGGAGAAAATAGAAGAATAGTTAAAAAAAAAAAATGAAAACTCTCTGGCCACTGGGCATATCTAACTATATGCGCTTTGGCTCGAAAAATATACGAATATACGATGAAGTCTATTCGATAAAATATCGTTTCCAGTATACGAATTTTAGACTCTTTGACGATAACAGCGAAGCTATTTGGATTACATACTGAAAGAAATCCAGTGTAGGGTTAAGGCCTATGGCCGGGGGTGAGAGACCAGCATGTGCATGGGTGTCTATAGAAAATTAATGTCAGCGTCTGTCCGTCTGTCTTTCTGTCCGTCCGTTCGTCCATCTGTTTCGGACCGTTGGCTGCACACCAAAAACTGACCGCAAAAACCCATCAGTTGAAAATTTGACCCTAATCTCGGTTCACCCTTTTCTCATTAAATATATATATTTTTTCCGGAAATCAGTAAAAGGAATTAGAGATTTCTTATTAAGATTTCATCAAAGTATAAAAATATACAATCATGATGTTATTAATAACATGGTGGTGAAACAATAAGCGGCACAGCCTTGTAGGCAGGTTGTGTAGGGAAAACTTTCAAAAGTTTCTTCAGCGCACGTCTAAATTTATGGTTTCGTTAATAAAGATAATAATATCGTTTTTAATACAACGAAGTTGAAAGAAAATTTCCAGCGTTAATAATTACGGCATCAAGGCCTCTTGTCGTAGAATGAAACATAATTTAATAAAATATATTTATAAAATTAACTAAAACATATATAGTTAAGTGTATCTATGTTTTATAATAAATCTAAATTTTTCAATTTTAATTTACAAATAAATTGTTAATTTGGCATATAGATATAATTTAAATATTGACAATAAATGTAAATACCTATATATATATATATAAATAATGTTCAAAATGTACATATTTTGTATCAAAAATTAAAAATATAAGACTATAAAATTTTCCACTTAACTTTCAAGAACTGTTTTATCATGATAAGTTATATTTTATATTATTGTTAATAATAACAATAACACTTTACATTGCATGAGTACTGTGTATTTGAATGCAATGGATTATTATGATGGTCGTTTACACGTACATATTTAAAAAGAAAATAAAGAAAAATCAAAATTACAAATTTCCATTATGTCAGTTGATTTTACACTCTAGTTGAAATCTTTCAATACGAATAATATCAAAACTAAATATATATATTTTTTTTAGAAAATTATTCTTATTAAACAATCAATTACAATTGGAATAATACGTAAGCTTAAGTAATAATTGATACAATCATGTTCGAATAGGAATAACGGATTGAAGAGATCTCCAGTGAAAACATTTTGCCAAGAGATAGAAACAAGTAATTCAAATTTTATAATAGAACTATTTTTTTCCTTAATTCATTAACTATGATTTATGTGTAAAAGAATACATTGATTAAGTTTTAATTTTTTTTTTTTTAAGTTCCTATTATACTTTTTATACTTTTTTATTCTTTTGTTGATATTAGAAAGCACTATGAGTAATGAAAATATATAAAAAAAATAATATTTATTATTCTCACATAGTTTTAAATGTTTTACTACTATAACATACGATTTTTCAAAGCAGCTTTTGCATACCACTATTTATTTATAGTAAAATATTTTTTTTTCTGGTAGATCATATTGTTATTTTAATAATCTGTTTTGTTTTAATTTACAAATGGTTTTTAAACATAATGACTTGTGTAATTATATTAGTTCATTACTGTCGTTTTTAAATTAATCTTTTTTTTTTACTTCTTTTCCATTACTTTTTTTTTTATAACAGATAATGTTATTTTGTGAATGAACATTAAACAGTATAAAGATTCAGTCAAGCAAAAGGAAATGAGGCGGAAGAAGTATTGTGTTTATTTTAGCTGTAGCTATCTAAAGGGGATGAGTTGAAATGAGAATGAATACAAATATTCTTAACGAGTGAACAAAATATAGCTCTTTATACATTTTTAATATTTATATTTTTGTTGTAATTATCAAATGTTTTGAGGAATTCTTATTTTAATTTGAATATGGTTTAATAAAATATTATTTCGTGGTTTTTTTTTTTTTCATGAAATTAATAAAATTGTTTTATTAACAATTATACTAGGATAAAACATTTTTTTTTTTTTCAAAAAACAACGTCTATTTAATTCTTAGTAAATTTAAAATGCTTTTTTTATCTACTCAATTATATCAAAAAACATCTATCGAATAAGAATATAATAAAATATTATTTAACCATGGGTAACTATTAATAACTATTTTAACAGTATAATATATAATTTTAAATTTTGAAAGAAAATAAAACCAGGGGTGTCACAAATGTGTGATTTCTCCTTCATGTAAATAATAACTTGTAAACTATTTTAAAATATTTATATTACTTATTGTACTTAGTATAGATTGTAATTTTTCATAATAAAATCAAATATATTTTTAAAAAAATTTTGAAAAAAATAACAATAAAAAAAATTGAACTTTATGGTAAAAAGCATTATTTCCTCTCTAGATGATATTGAATGTGTCTATTTCACAAAGAGAAAATTTAAATAATAACTATTTTTTCTGTTATAGTCTTCCTGATTGACATTGAATTATATACCTATCATCTTTTTCACGCAGTCATAAACATACGCAAAGAAGAAATCCACTAAAGACAGTTCAACTATTTGCCCCTTCATTTATCGCACTTCCAATAACTTATATATCTTTTTCACTCAGTTCGTATCTATATTATATTTATTCACTATATTTTAAGCCATAAAATATTTATAGCATATCATTTTACTTACTTACGAAAACTTATTAAAGTTTAATATCAATAGTTTTTATAACATTATGTTTGAGTATTTTTTTTTTTTTTTTAATCCTTACCGGAAATTCAATACTGCAGATTCTCTATCCGCAAACATGACGACTGGCGGTGCTAACCGTTCATTTTGGCCACATATTCGGGGTCCTGATCCTTGTCCAAAGGAATCCACCAATTCTAGGTATCCCGAAACGCAACTAGAAAAATAATATACTTAATAAGTATTTATATAATTTAATTATTATAAATAATAATGACGCGTTTTCATGAACAATGTGCATTCTGTTTTGATTTAAAAACAAATTAAACATTTTTCTGGTGAAGTGAATGAAAATGATCATCATTGACATTGTTCTCAAATGAAATGGTTTTAATTTTTATTTATTATATCAACGTTTTATTGGGTCTTATATTTAACAAATGTATAATTCAATCCTAAAAAAATATTTTTATTATTTTATAGGTATTTAACATAAAATAAAAGGTATAATTTTAAAAATATCACAATTTGTATATTTTATTTGATTACATTTTTAAATGTGGTAAAATTATCAAATTTTATGGGACTATAAGAATGCGATTCATTTAAACTTCTATAAGCGACCAATCATACAATAATTAATATTGAAAATATTTTTAATTTGTTATGAATTGAAATAATATTGTTTGATAAAGTTAAATTATTAATTAATAATGACTAGACAATAAAATTAAAAATACTATTTTTTTACTTTATAAATTGAATTTAATATAATATATAGTAAGCAATTAAACTAAATTATTAAATAACAACTTATTATTTTTTAAACCTTTTTTGTCACATTTACTTGTATGATAAATAAATTTAAAACTTTTCTTCACAGAAGAAATATGTTTAATAAAAAAAAATAGTTATAGGTACTAGATTTTTATCATGAACATTTTTATATGTCCATTTTAAAAATGTTTTCTACATTATAATCATAACTTGGAGAAAAATGTTTAAACTTAATAATAACAATGTATTTTATTATTTTTTTCAATTTTAAAGACTGTCAAGACGTATATTAGTTATCCATTATGCTATTATATAGATAGTTAAAATAGAAAAATAAAAAAAATTAATGATTTATTTATAACAACTTTTAAAACTTATTTTAAAAAATATTAAAGAAAAATTAATTTCAATAATGAGAAGCACTTATAATTTTTAGAACATTTTTAAATTATAATTATATAAGTTAAAGATAACCGATTCATAAAACAAATATTTTAATACACTTCTAAGTAACTTTATTTAAGTTCCAAATAATTTAAGACTATTTGTAAAGTTTTTTTTTTTTTTAATTCATTAATAATAAAATAATATTCTCTTACTAGAATGCCTGTATATACATTATAATATTATAAATTTAAAATATTATTTACAATAATTATAATATAATGAAGATGAATACATATACAAAAACCGTACTGTGTGACACGATGAAAATAATTGATTACTTGAAATTATATTAAAAAAGTTGTGCTCTTTCGAGGATTATCAACCGATAAACGTTTTCAAATCCTTATCAATATCTATTCAGAGTGCGTTGACAGTTTAATGGGGTTGTCACTTTCACCCGTTAAGGCGCAACGGGCTGTATCTATACACGTTTAACTGTCGGTCATTTTATCTCCAAACACGACAAAATAGAAAGGGAAATATATTACATAACATCTACTTGTTTTTTATTTTTAATATTTTCAATTGTCAACGGAATTCTCTGTCCGAGTTTTTCATTCATTCGCCGTTTTTTATTTCATATGTTTTGCTTTTTTTTTTTTATCATCACAAACACACTCGATATTTGTGTCACATAATCATATACCTAACCACTTTGGCACAACTGCCGTCGTTGTTGTGTGTTTATAGGGGAACACAAAAGCCAAAAAGAGGGTTAAAAAGGCTGTTACGAGATTGCACTGGATTTTGATTGCACGTGCTGTGTTCTATGGTAAAATAGAAAGGACACGCGTTACACTTGTACTTATAAAGTATTATATACACAACGTTATAATAGTCACCATGTCTGATTGTATACATATTTAACGAACCACAATAATTCAACTATATAAATAAGCCGTATGAATATAAATAGTTTTTTTTATTATTAAAATTAGTTTACTTATGAAATTGATATTTATAACAATATAATGTGCTATTATACATAATATAATTGTTTGAAAAAATTATGCAATAACGCCAAAATAACACATGAATCAGTCATCAGGAAATTTTGAAATATTCAAAGCGAGAGTTAATGTTTGGGCAATTGGCTTTAATCTGAATTCACAGTATACCGATAACTTAAATACGAATATAATTAAGACGAATTATTTTTGAGAATTAAATCTGCCTTCCTTGTACTGTTTATAATGCATATATTAAATATTAATTATCCACATTACGATCAATGATACAGGAAGATCCTATTTTTAGCATTTTATTAATCCAAGAGGTACGATTTTCCAGTTATGGTACGTGAAAAAATATAATATCGTTCCTACTTACCAAAGGATAATGGGATGTGGGTATGACACTTGGTTCTATAGGCTTGGGAGTATGTATATCGACCACATTATTCAATTTTTTAAGGGTTATAATAATATTTCCGGAAGTATGTAATAGAAATGCTAATAAGCATAGGAAAAATAGTACTCTTGAATTGTAAATTTAATAATTATCATTATTTTTAATTTTTGTAGTACGTATAGATTTTTATATTTTGTTTAAATGAATGATGCACATAGAACAATAATACTATTAAAATCAATATGATTAAAAATAATGCGATAAAAATGGTTTTTTCTATTAATTCTATTGGATATTTTTTTTAGGAAAGACCTTTTAGTTATAACATTTCTATCTTAGTCCTAACAATAAATTGCTATCATTACGTATTTAAATTAAAAAGTACACATGCAATCTAAATATTATTAAGTCGTTAACGTTTGTATAGTATTATAATTCTGATAATTTAAGGTGAAATTTAAGGATTGTTTGAATAAATCTTTTAGAAATAAAATGAATACAGCATTTCTCTAGAGAATTGAATAATACGTAACCGTATTGTAGTATATAACGTTTATTTATTGCGATTTTGAATAATGTGTTTCAACTAATAATAATCGCTATAAATTATTATAAATAATTGTATTGGTGTTTTATTATATTGTATTATAGCATTAGTGTTGCAAGCCGATAAATTATTTCTAAACTTAAGCATGTACGATAATTTCCCAGTGATTCGGATTATGTATTAATGAATATACTCATTTCAATAATAATTGTGTGATAGATTGAAAAATTAATTTACATCCATAGCTCTCAAATTGTATATTATATTAGAGATGATTGCTTGATCTATTTACATTTATTCGTTTTAAAATTAAGTATATTTATCTCGGTGCTAAAGTGTTCAAGCTTTATAAATAAGTAATGCCATCGGTTTAAAATAAAAAAAAAATATGATTTATTTAATTTTTTTTAATTTAAGACGTTTTTCACCTCAACCCTGTCATTCGCCTCCACGTTCATTTCGATAAATAATTCATAGCTTGAAAGTTATATACCGTTCTCGCTGTTTGTTTCTATCCGCTGTTTGGATAAACAAAACAGCATCACCGACGGCGCTTGCAGATTTTCATTTACCAAATCGACAGGCGCAAAATATAAATTAAAAATACGGAGGTAATTAAGTTTTCATGGGATTTTGCTTCCACCCTCTGGCTATAAAATACATAATATGTATATACATCTATATCTATCTATCTATATATATATATATATATATAAATATTATATACTATATGAATACATATAAATATTCACAATACGTCCTAGCGTTACGAAATCAAAAAGGCGTGTAAGCCATTGCCTCGGATAAATAGTCACTAAAAATACTGAAGTATATATTTTTACCGAAAGATATTTTTGACGAGCGAATATAACGTATGTTACCGTAGTTTATTTTACGAGTTACAACTTATACTGCAGCCAATGTGTGTGAGGAACTCATTGATGTACCTGTCATTCAAATTAATTTAAACACGTGATTTAAACACAAACCTTTGTTTTATCTGTTTTATTACACACACACACACACATACACACATCCATGTTCACTAGTTAAATATACATTTGCACGTTTCAATGGTACTAATTAAGGTTGTTACGTGATGTCTATTATTATGTTTATTATTATGACCATATGGGTTTACAGGTACATACATAAATGTAAAAGGTGGAGTACAGTATAGTAGATGTTGCGTTTAACAGTTTTGAAATTCGATAGAACTAAGATAAACTTGTAATTATAAACATAAACAATAGAGGTCCCATGACAAAAGTTAGGTGAATTATGTTTTTAATGTGTAAAACAGTTAGGTTGTAATAATATAAATTAAGTTTTTGGGTTAATTAAATGTTTTTTTGATGAAGTACTCATTCCTATTTACTGCTATACTATGTCATACAGATAAATACAGTTGTTATATATTATATTCACTTATCAAAATAGCACAACGTCATTCAATTATTAAAATAAAATTTGTTAATATTACAAAATGTGTTTTCGGCATATTTTAAGTAAATAGTTGTCTATTTTTATCTTAATAACGTAGTGAATTGGTTACATAGTTTTTCATGAAAAAAAAAATGTATTAATTTAAGGCGCAAAATAATAAATAATAAAACACAAACAATATCAATGATTATTGTAATTATAAAAAAACTTATAGATAAAAAAATATGATTCTAATTGGAAAGCTTATTTTACACGAGCGCTCTAATTACCTGTGATGATCTTAAAAACTTTGAAGGTTAAAAAAAATTATTTCAACTTGAAAACTCAATTTCTTATATTTCTTTATTTTTTTTTCGTGATAAATAATCAACATAAATTATAATAGGTATTTTAAATTAGTATTTCATTGACTCAAATGATTGGACTTGATTAAACTAATCTTTTAAAATTACGTGAAATCAATTTATTTTAACAAATCATTAGGTATGATAATTTAAAATAAATTAGGTTAACTTGAAATAAAAAGTGGAACATTATTACACTAAAAATATAAGGTTAGTGATGTAGTTGAATTATACCGTGAAATCTCCCTTAACGGACACTTTCGAATAACGGAAATTTTTATTGGTACGGGAACATTTTCACTACTTTCAAATAGGAAAATCCCTAAATACCGGACACTTTTATAGCAATTTAATTGAAAATTTTTATCGTAAATATAGAATAATTGTGGAATTTCAATTTAATCTAATCTTATTACTATATGTATAACATATTATTATACAATTATAGTTTATCTTACCTGTCCATTATCGTGTCAATAAAAACATTTTTCTTGATTATATTCTATGAAGTTATATCACTTATATCCTACTCATATATTTAGTTGTGTTTATGATTCCATCGTATTCGAACGTGTTGATGTACCTTAACGTATTTCGTAAACTTTTTGCAATGGCTAGTAATATCATTGTTATAAATATTATATGTATACATGAATAATAAATGTTGTACATGTGTAATTATTAATTTCTCCGAGTTATTTTCAAGAATTTAACCCTCACTCCTCTGAATAGCGGTCACTTCTAAGTAACGGGCAAAACTACGGCGACTAAGAGTGTCCGGTATAGACACTCTATAGAAGTTTCACTGTATATAACTTAAATATTATATAAGTTGAAATAACAACGACTGGAATACTCATCAAACTACATTGTAAGAACTATAATAGATATTAATAATATTGTATAATACCAAATAGATCAGTTTTAAATTAACTTATTTTAAGTTTAAACTATTTTAAATTCATAAAAAATAATTTAAAGCATTTCTTTTATTTTTTTTTATAATGATCACTTTATGGTCTATAGTTGTATTGATTGTAATACACTTAAAGATACATTTATAGTTAAATTTATGACTATGAGTTGTAAATATATAAGTTTATGGATATAAAATCTTAATATTATTCAAAATTAAATTATTCAATAAATTGTATCGCTTTTTTAGAATATAATTTAGTATGAAATATTTAATACTAAAAATGAATATACATGATTACATGTTTTCAAATGTGAGTCAATAAAAAAGTAATTCAATCTGTTAATTAAATCATTTAACAAAAGAATTTCTGAAATTCTGAAATCATAAATAAGTTGTTGTAATATAAACAAATTCAATAAACTGATCTGAAAGTAAAAATTGGTGTTTAATTTATTAATGTATAAAATATATAATGTATTAAATAATATTACTATGTTTAGTATACATTTTTTTCAATTTTAATTTTAGCACAATTATTTTAGAAAAATAATTTATAGTCTAGAAATGCAGAAGTATTTTTGTTTTTACCATAGATAAGTAATGAATTAAATTGTATATTTATTGATGTTTGGTCAGTGATGAGATAAATTTGTTCAAAAAAAAAAAAAAAAACAGTGTTTAAAAGTTAGAATTACATTTTGTTTTCTAACTAAAACATTTTTTTTCAGCGTAATATAATAATTTTTTAAAAGCACAAACTTATAAATTAAAATATTAGAATAATTTTATTATTAAAAATATGATTGTAATAAAATTTAATGTTATAAATTTTTATTCTTCATACTTTTATGACTAATAATATCATGAAAGTGGTTATATCTAGTTTAAAATAGTTAAACTAAATACTCAGAAACATGACATTTCATTGAAACACGTGGTAATAAAACAATTTAAATACAATAAAATGTATAGACATAGACTTTTTTTTAAAGATTGTAGTCGAGTTAGTTTAATCGTTTTATGATGACATGTAGTCACTGTAGTCTAATATCGTTATTCATGTTAAATGTTAAAAATGCTTTTGATCGCTTATAGTTTTGTATGAAATTATTTTGATATAATGTTGTCTTTATTACTAGAATTGATTAAAACTCGGATTTTAGTATTCTACCTTCTGTAGAAGGATGTTCATTGTGACGCTGTCATCGTTCAACTTAAATTTAAAAAAAAAAAATCTTCCTAGGTTATTGAAAAATAAAAATAATATTGACGTACTCACTTTGTAATGTAAATAAAGCACTTAACTCGTTTATACGTTTCGTTTTATATCGTGATATAATTTAGAAGTATTTAATGTGATTAATGTTCAGAATGTTACAATTTTAGTAGATACTATAGATATTAAAATTTTATTTTAACGTTTATTAGTTGTTTTTTATTTTTGTAATTTAAGGTTTATGTCATAATCATTTTTTACAAAAAACCGTAGTTTAAACCATGTAATTTGATACAGAATAATAGAATAGATACATTAATATGTTTTTTAAAAGAAAAAACTTAAGTGACTATCATTACAATTAACAAATTAATAGAATTATATATTATATTCATTGTATAAAAGTAAATATTTATTTATTTAATAACAAGTTTGTTATATTAATTCATAACCCGTATATTATATTATATTTTCTATAAATAATTGTTATTATATTCAAAAGTTCATCGAATTAATAATCTTTATTTTTTACTTTAATCGTTGAAAATATTGATTTAAAATAACTCGAAATGGCTAAAACACACCAACAATTTGATTCCTTTAATTTCAAATATTTCTAGTAATTAAGTAATAAACACGTCATCGACGGTTTTTAAAACTTAATTATTGAAATTGATTGGTTCCTTAGACCCAATCCTCAGTTAAAATGAAATAATTTACCAAGTATGTTTATAGACGGTAATACTGATATTTCAAAATAAAAAATCATAAACCTTGCTGTTGTTCTAATTCTACTAGAAATTTTTCATTTAATACGATTTATTTGCAAACATTTTTCTACGCGCAATTAAAAAAAAATGATCTAGTTCGATTAGCAAATCAAATAGTTATCACTACCACTGAATTTAATACTTTTTTTGGCACAAAACTATTTTTCTTACAAATCTTATATTATACATTATCAGTTCTGGAAAATTAATCTTACTAGGCGCCAAGTAGTCGGTTTTTTGTGACTTACATTAGGTCACAACTTCCGGCCATTCTCTTTATTTCAAATCACTTTAAACTTATCTTCCTTGAATACTAAGAAACTACAGAACCTCGAACTCATAATTTACAATTGTCTTTCTTTTTCATTTAAAACACTTGTTTTTATTTAAACACGAATAGAATTTTTGAATCCTATTGCCAGTATAACACACACATTTTATAGAATTCTCGTTTTCCTAACGGTTTTTCTGTTCATAATATCATTCTAACAAATTAAATAAATAACAATTTTATGGATTTAGCATTATCAGATATAAGATATTGCATTTTGATTTTTGATACTCTTATAATATTAAAATATTTTCTCAATTTATTTTAATTTTGATTATGCACAAAATAAATTATATAATTTGTTTTTGATACTTTTATTTATATTTTTCAAATATCTTAAATTTTATACCAATATATAAAATATTTTCTACACATTTTACAATTGTTTGATAACAAAATTAACCTAAATAGTCAAAAAATAATGTTAATAATTACGTTTGATTGCTTGACAATATATTTGTCTTAATTTGATTTTCTGTTAATACTACTATATAAATAATATATTTGAAATATAAAATAGTTTCATACAATAAATATCGTATTAAAACTAGATGTGATGGTTATATGGAAAAACTGACCACTAAAATATGATAAATAATAATAATAATAATAATAATAATAATAATAAAAACTTTTACCATATCAAACTACTTAAAAAAATATATTTACGTATTTAAGAAAAATTAAAATTTATCATAATTTATTAGAAAATGAAGCTATTAAATATTAAGTAGATTACATAATAACATTTATCTATGTTAAAAATAATAAATTTATAATTCGTTAAAAAGAATACTTGAATTTTATTACAATCGTTACTTTAAATCGTTATTTTGATAAATTAAATATATTCAATTATTACATAAAATCCTTGTAAAATAGTAGAAAATTTCAAGTAACCATTAATTTTATCTTATTTAAATTCTAGCATATAGTATGTTAAAATGTATAACTTAATTAATTTTATTATACGTGCTAAGTGAATATTATAAAAATCCTAGATATATGTAATCATTATCTTTGGTTAATTTAATTACTCTACGGAATATTTATTTTTAGTATTCTTGAATTATTTTCTAAATAATAATATAATATGCTAACGTATATTATAATACTAAATAGATATATATATATTTTTTATTTAGTGTGTAGTTTTTTTTTTTTTTTTTTTTGGGTGTTCAAACTTATCCATTGTGTCAAAACTTTTTTAATCTTTCATCATAACATATTTTGTAAAAATAAAATGAAAAAAAAACAGTACAAAGTTATTATCGTTGTGTTTGATGTTCTTGATTTTGCGATATATTTATTTGAAGCTCAAAACAAAATAAGTTCTATAGTTGTTAAAATGTAACAACTGTAAATATTAAATTTAAACAATGAAGTTTGTGCATCATTAGATGCTCATAATCGCCAACTCAGTTGTTAAATAGAATATTAATATTATATCGGGAGCGATGATGTAAATATGGGAGGGAATATTTTGTAGCATAACCAACGAATAAATTAGATTAACCAATTCCCCTCTGTGTGTACACAACCGTTTATATTGCATTTTGGCGTTTCTTTCAAATTCAGACGTAAGCCAAATATTATTATATACACACTGCACAGATGCAATGTACCTGCTAAGGCGATAACGACATTTTTTCGGGTATTTGATATCTCTAAAAAGTCCAAATGTTTGGAGTAAGTTTTTTGTAGTACGTTTTTGTCGAATAAAACATATGACAACCAAGAACGCATATCTATCAAAATATAAGGAAGTGACTTAAGAGATGAACTTATAAGCGAAAAAATTTAAATAAGAACCAATAGTTGTTTTTTTTTTATTAATAGATATTTCTATATTTTATGATTTACTAGTTTTTGAAGCTGATGCAATTAGTTACAATTAGTTATGTTTATGTATTATGTATAGTTTTAATTAATGATAGCTGATAAATGGTAAGTGATGTGAAGTATTAAGAACGGGTTCATCTTTCATGTCTAGACATCTCAACTTAAAAAAAAAAAAATAGCCAAATATATTAGTTTTTTAACCATTCCCAAAATACTAATAATATCTAAACTGCAAAAAGTGAAATTATTTTCATTAGATACAACGACACGATTCGAGGTATATTTTTAAGCTAAGTTTACAATTTATTTGAAATAACTAAAAATTATTCGAATTTCACAAGGCCAATAAGGTATATTATTTCGGATATCCCTCAAAATAACACCGAAAATACGTCACCAGATGGGTGCATTCAAACAGTTGAGTTTTATGATTTGTGAAGTTAAATCATCTTCAACATCGTACAAACCCATACGTAACGTAACACATGGTATTATACTAGTTTAAAAAAATAAATAACGAAGAAAACGAAATTTTACATTTTTTCTTTAGAGGTGCCATGTAACGTCTTTCTGATACGCACACTTAATGACGGCTGTTATTGCACAAACCGAACAAACATACTAACACAGAGAAAAAACCGCTACCGATAATATTGGACTACTTACGCATATATTGCAACAGGATAAACGCATACAATGTACTTTAACGCGGTATCTACAGCAACCATTCCTTGGCCCATCACAATAATACGTCTACGACACGGTACAATGCTGTTATCAACGCCTCGCCGACCGCATAGATCGAGCGAGGTGTGTGGGACGACGCCGTTTTATAAACGACTACAACACGACCCGCACCGCCGCGCCGGTACGCTATTGCGTCCGTTTTGTTTTTACCGTAGGACCCTGCGTGCTACCCTATACTGCCGTTCCTTTTTGATACTAAAACCTTGACATCCACTCTCATCCCAAACGTTTTATTCGCACCGAACTACTCCCGGGGAACCCTGATTCATTTGTCAAGACCTACGTAAGCAAACTCTCGTCTAGTCAATCTCCCTTAGTGTTATTATTGTGTTTCAACGTTTCAGTCGCACGAATTCGTTTTGTTTCTCGTCGCCGTATCATAAATAAAACCTATATGACTTTAGATGAGCGTGTTCTTGTAATGTGTCACACTTACCCTCACGAACTGCTCGTGAACCCGTATACAGGGTGATTTACCGAGTACCTATATATTATATTAACCCACATTTTTTTCATAGTATAATGACTTGATTAGTTTTCTGATTTTTGAAATTTTTAAATATTCACTATTTACAATTTATACTGTATATTCATATTCTCGAGATTTTTTTTAAAGTACGCGAAAGGCGTTTCTTTGCAACAAAAACTTTTGTTTATAAAATGAAAACACCTCTTATCTAGTTTTTTACCGTAAATTAATTAATGTATAATGTTCCTGAAAATTTTGATGTAACATAACCGAAATTCGAACGAGTAGTTTTTGAGTTAATTAACTTTGTGTTCTATGAGTAATAGGTCCATGGGAATTCTCAATTAAAAAACAGATCTCTGTGGTGCCACGAGTAACTTCTTACGTTCTTACGTAGTACACACAATATATGTCAAGAATATGAAAATATGGTCTTTAAGCATATTTAAAAATTAGAAAAATCAGAATTTAAACACATTCATCATTAAATGAAAAATGCGCTTGGTGAAGAATCATCGTCTATAGTAGTAGTGTTTAGTATAAATTAACACGGTTTTTGGTATGATCATACGAGGTATTGAATATCAAGTAGTGTATAAAAGTAAAAAGATTGTATTGATCGATTATACCACGCGTCACAATAATAATAATTTTCGTTTTATCGGCAAACTGGCCGGTGATTTGTGGTGGGCAACAGTCGCGTGTAAGTTACTTGCCTGGAACCGTTGAAATGGCCAGTTTTGAGGAGTCTGTACACTTGTAGTTCCACGCGTTTGCCGTACCCGGGGTCCAGCGTGTACCAGCAATAATTCGGGCCTGAAAGTGCGGGAGATTTGATCTGGCCGAACGTCGAATTTGAACGGGCCAATAACATATCGGCTTTTATTGTGACGTTGCACACTGAAACAAACCGACAATGTGTTTCGTTAGTTGTTATAATATAATTGTATCATGTAAAAATTAATAACTATAAGCTATGGACACTATTTTAAGTGCCAACGACAACAAAAAGTATGCAATAAGATCGATATACGATATTTATACACGAGTGGATATGTTGATAAAAGTAAAATTAACCATGATTAATTTTAAAATCGATTTTGAGAAATAAGCTGCAAAAAATAAAACCTTTTTCACTACAAAAGTTTATAGTTAATGTGGACAAAATTATCAACTCAACTCAGTTAAAGAAGTCAAATTATTATTTTTTTAAATTATCACCTAATTATAACCTAACTTTGTGTTTTTTTTTTTTAATTACAATTTAATGTACTATAACTTATTCTTAGACACTAGCTATCTTGGTTTAGGGCGTTTAGGCAATATTACACGTTTTTGTCAAATAAATTATTGACTGAGGGATATAAATATATTTTACATTTTTTAAACTGATAAATAAATTAAGTTATTTGTACTTATTACAATGAATTCGTTACAAGTTTGTAAAAAAGTAAAAAAAAAAAGTTTTGACTAATTAATACATAACGCCCACTTTGTTGATATAATATAGTCAATGATGATCCAAATATAATATACTGAATAATTTATAAGCATCGCAATATAATATTATGATAACTTCAAGTCAATGTAATATTATATTAAATTTGCGACGTTTATAAAAAATGTATAAGACAGTCAAGTTTTAAACGTAAGTATTATATAATTTCATACATTTTATGGAATAATTAATTTTAAATTACCTACTCTGACCCTTATAATAGGTACATACTACCTATCTATCTACTGTATAGTTGTGTGTAAGTGTAATGTAGGCTTTGCTACGGACGTTATTATGTTTCAGTATTATTAGTAACCAATAATCATTAGTGTGGTGCGCTCTCAAAAGATTTGTCGTTTCATACGGTGTGCAACGTAATACAAAGGCGCTTTAAAATTTCAAAAAGTAAAATCCGGGTTTATGTGTTGCTAATAACGTCTAATGAGTTGAACATAATTTGTAATCTTGATAATTTATTATCAAAAAGGAATAATTACTACATTTGATTTTAGTTTTACTGATAATTTAAGTGTAAGATAAATATTGTTGCAAATTACTTCGAATAATATATAATATTTTTTTAAATATTATGAAATATCATAAATCATCTGTGGATCAATCATTATTATTTGTTCGATTATCCATTATAATTTATATTTGAACTTCAAACATTTATTTAAAAATATAAATGGCTTTAAGTGTGTGCCTTTTATCTTATACAACTACACTCATATAAAATCTTGTAAAAATGTAGTAAAATAAACGTGAGATGATTAACTGAGAAATAAAAATCCATCATTAATAATATAAAACAAATAAATAAAATATTTAGTGAAATTGTTAAATGTTTAATTTATTTATGTTTGAATCATAACAATAAAATTAAATCTTTTCAATTAAAAACTATTGTTGAGAAAACATCCTTAATTTCCCATAATTTTTTTTTTTTTTTTTTTGTTTTTCTTGATTGTTTTGAAATAATAGTATCAACTAAATCCAATTTGTTAGCAGATACCACCATCAGGGTTAAAGATTGAACCATTTTTATTGCCCAAAAAGGTCATGGTAGTTGCATAAAAACACGCATACACACACAAATCATTGGAGTTAGCGCTTAGAATTTAAAATACACATTGTATACGTGCGACACCGCGATGGGCTCCACATAGAATTTGTAATATCACTAAAAAATAAGAATAGATCTTAAAATGTTTTTTTTTTTTAATATCAGCGCACTATATTTCTTTTTTTTTTTTGTCCATGCATTGTATATCAAAATTTCATTTAGATGAAACAATATTCTGTAATATTATAGATTTAATATTAGAACGGAATTTATCTATCATCACACTTAAAGTTAAAACAATTATATGTTTTTAGATTGCTATTATGTTATATTCTAGTTTCTTTGCAATATATGAAAATTTTTAAATTATTCAATTTGACATATTCATAACTATATTGAAATACATATTAAAAAACTATAGTAACACAATGGTTAATAATGTTCAAACAATTTTTATTTATTAATTTAATTTAATTTAATTTCTCCATATAGAAACACTGAAATTTTGAAATTAGGTCAAATCACTCTCATAAAGCTAACAACCAACACAAGATTAATTTTGCAGGATAAAAATATGTCATGGGTCTATGCTGCACGTTGGTCAGAGAGAAAAAACGAATTTACTCTGACTTCCTTTTATCTAATTGATTTTTTTTTTTGCATGAACTTCCTCTTATATATTTGAAAACTATAAACATTTCCTTATAGTTTATACAATATATATATGAATTCCGGGAATAAAAACATAATAAATATTATAATCTAACAATTATTTCAAATTTCATACTATAATTTAGTTAAACAATATGGTTTGAATATTGATTAGAAACTGTTTGCTTTAGTGTACAGTCTTTAGGGTATTAAGTTACCTTAAGTATGATCTTGTTATAATCAAACATCATGATTAGAACTAAATCATTTTTGAAAACCAATATTGATTGGTTGCTGTATTTTATTAAATAATATTTCTTTTATCTATAAGACAATACTACGTATATATTGTAATAATAAATTATTATAGTTAAATTTTGAAATGTATAATTTATTATTGAATTACATTAATAATATTAAATGAAACAAATTTTATTTTTATAATAATAACTTTAAAAGTTTTTCATCAAACTAAAAAATTCGAATCATTTAAGTAGTTTAAAAAAACACTATAATAATTATAACAACAATAATATTACTATTAGATTTAGTTTTTTTTTTTTTTATTATATTTTGAAAGTAATTGATGTGAAAAAAATTGTTTAAATTCTGAATTCTAGAGATTTTATTGACATTTGAAAACGATCACCCTAATAATTCATATTAAGTGTGTTTTAATTATAAACATTGTTATTTATAAATTTTGTTGCTCTAGAGATACTCTGAACTAGAGATGGAAGCTCAGTAAATTACCTGGTAAATTTTACCGATATTTTTTTTACCCAGTAAATATTTTTTACCATTCAAAAATTGAGTGACTACACTTTTTAATTTTTTTCATGCGATTGTAGATGAAGATGTTAGTGAAAATACAACAGAAGAAGATTTAACTTATTAGATAAATATAATATTTTAAGTGATGATGAATTTTATGAATTACACTTTAACCAGTAAAATTACATTTTATTAATAAGAATAAGTATAAATATATTTATAGTTATAAACTGGTTATTTTTTATTATTTTTTCCTAATTTAAAATAATTTAAAGTTCACATAATTTATTCACAATACTTATAAATTATAATACATAGGTATATAAATATAATATTAATTTTAGTAAGGGCCAAGGGGTAATGTACCATACATTGGTTAGTTTTGTTATAAAAATGTTATGAAGTTCGTATTAAGTTTAAAAACCACAAAAGTATTACGTATACATCATTAAAAATTTACTTAAAATGTACAGGTAAATTTACCAAAAATAAATTTTACGGTAAAATTCCCACCTGACTAAACCTCTTTATTAATCATAAATATACAATAGTTAATGTATTTATAAATAAATGTTTTTTCCTCGTTTAGTAAATCTATAGAGTTATTTATATAATTATGTTTGTTTAGTTAAAAATTTATTTTAGTTTATATTAAAAGCTTATAAAAATCAAATTTTACCCTCTTAAGAGTTATAAAATTAACTTGATTTAATAGTATAAAATTTTGATAAAAATACTTCCTTTTTTATTAGTTAAAATCCCGTACACTCAAATCAGTGATTATTTAATTATTAACACTGCGTATTTTAAATTAAAAGTTTTCTTTTCATGAGATTATCTTATTATTTTACTTTTATTCCTTTTTTAAATTTACTTTTGTAATACCCTTAAGATTTCTATTTGATATATGCCAAATCTTTTTGAATTTAAGTTGAACGAAGTGTATATTGATTATATTACAATGGTGTTAAATTTATTTATATTTGTTATTGTATATTCTTCTGTATGCCACTTTGGAAATAATACTATAAGAAACTTCTATGCAACTCATTCACAAATAGAAGAAAAAATAATAAAACTGTACTTGGAACATTTGAACGTTTGGTTCATTATATTTTAGAATTCATACCATTAAGTTAATAACTTTCTCTTTTAATGATTTATACTATTCGCCAATCAAAAAAATTAACTGTTCTTTCCTATTCTGTTAATAAAATAATATCACGATTAAAATATGTCTTTAACACGGTTAGGTATGTAACACTCATAACGTCAGCTGTAACACTTTTGAATGGTCAAACATTGAAGTTATGGTGTATCATATTGTAGTCATCTATTAGTTTTTTCGTGTATTTATATTTTTTGGATAATGTATAAACGACAAAAATTGAAATCGCACTAATGATTAAAACAAACTAAATAGTATATTATCCACGCGGTGACCCTTAAAATAACTATTATCACTGCAACAGATTTTATCTAGCGTCCTGCAAGAGCAAAAAAAAAAAAATCAATATTTACACAGTTGTTTCGACATGACATGTAACGCAATTATAGGGTGCAAATAGAAAAATTGAATATGTAAACACTATATACCAACAAGCATATACATACAATATAAATGCAGACATACATACCTATATATACATATATACATATTATATAAACACTAAAATGAATGCGACGACGTACCATCACTACTTGTGGTCTGCGATGAACGCTATGAAACACATCTTAGCAAATATGAGATATATTATAATGATATGCTCACATGCCATTGTATAACAACTTAAAAATAATAAATAAATAACAGTCAGGTTGTCACGAGCAGATAACGGTAATTTCTAATATAAATCCATATCACTGATGAAAAGGACGATTTATATTGTAATGTCCTGTAGACATTGTCACGTATTTTGTGGCGTGACAGACTTTCTTATGTGCCGCTAAAGGCAAAAGTTAGTCGAATAAGGATCTCTGCCATGGGAAAAACCACAATTTCTTGTAAGTGAAGAGGATTTTAATAAAGTCATCAGCTACACTCCAGTTAGCATGACTATGTCGTCTTTTTCGCCAGTGCATGCGCACCAGATATATTATCAATACCTCTCAAAACCAGATTCTACAAGCAACAACTAGACTTAAAACTGACTTGAATTAAATCGGTGTTGTATTTATTTGGATTCACGTGTTTAGAGTTCTTAATTTGTATTATATCACTTTACGTAAGCTCAATATATTAAATATGTTTAAACAACTGCAAGTCAAGTGTATGATTGTTATATATTTCATATTGATATTATAGTTTGTGTACAATTTTTATTATACGGTATACTTGATAAAATTCTCAAATACACGATCTCGAGAGCCCTCTGAAGATCAGGACAAAGGTAATAATATGAATTTAATATTTGTATCCAGTAGATAATCTTATTTTACAGCATTTTTATATGAAAAAAGAATCCCCAAGACCTTTAGACCAATTATTCAAGTTTTAGCTATTTTTTTTCTTATTTTCTTATTTTTATATAATTATATTTTTAAAATATCAGTCAAACAATCAAAGGCGTTCTATATTGTCGTTATAATACAATGAACTTTATATAGTACAATGATACGTAGAGTTTTATAACGTATTATCACCTGATTTAAAATACATAAGCACTTCTTACGAATGCCAGGAATACCGCTTGATAATATTATACCAATATTTATTTTAAAATTGTAACCACAACGCCGATGATATTATGTGTGAGGTTATTTTATTTTTTTTGTTGTTTTTACGTTATCCGTGTTCTTTAAATCGCAAAAAATATATTAAATATTTAAATTAAATACTTTGGCGGATCTGTCGCATTAATCATTAAATACTTCAAATAGTTTTAATAACGAATTAAACACATAACTTAACACTAATATTCGGTATATAAAACTAATTACAGGCTTATGATAACTTCATGATATGTAGTATTGAATGGAGTTATTATACGTAATCAAACTATTATTGTTTAACAAATTATGGATTATTTATAGGTATTCTTTTAATAATATTATAATAATTTTATCAGAAAAGGCGTTGCCTTGATTTAATTTGTGGAAAGTTAATGTATTTAATTTTTTGTATATTTTTAATCTTACAGCACCAATATTAAGTACAAATAACTACACTATTTACATTTTTTTTTAATATATTATATCGAATAAATTATGTAAATACCTAATTTAGTTTTTGGTGTAGTTTTTAATTTTTTTTATTAAGTATATCATAGTTGTATTTTATTAGAAATTTATCCAGTTTAATGGAAATTATTAATTTATAAAAAATAAATAAATAATAATATCTAAAATTTATGATGCTTAATAGATTATTTTTGCTCAATAATTAACATAACTTAAAGCATAATTATAATGAATTAACTAACACAATGGCCAATGTGTTAAATTGAAAAAAACATAACGATTAATATCTTATAAGATTTTTTATCTCTTTAATAATATAAAAATTGTATAATTTTTAGTTTAATATATGGTTTTAGGAAAGTATGGTTTAATTTTTTTTTTCTATAGTTGATATAAATATAATTCAATTTTTATGAGTAAAAATTAATTCAACTGTAAATTAATTATTTAATTTTTTTTTTATGTTGAAAGAGAACCCATGAGATTTCACTGTTCAATAAAACTAAAATTCCAATATTCCATGGTTCACCACACACAGAGCAACACAACTTAGTAAAATAAAACAATGGATTTTCCCGATTTTGTGATAAGATATTATAAGATTAATATTATAATTATATAGAACAATTGAAATAAAGATAATATATTTTTAATTGTTTTTAATTTTTGCATAAAAAATTAATATCAAATTTTTGAAAAAAGTATTGTCTTGTATAATTCTAAAATATATCATTAATGAGTTGAAACTTTATGATTTAGTTAAAGTTTTCATGACTTTATAAATAACTCTAATTGTTTGAATTAAACTTCTAAAACAAGTAAATACATTATTATTTATATAAATGTAAAAATGTATTTTAAATAATTATTTTTTTGAATTGTTACTAAATCAAAAACATTTATCTAATATTTTTATTATTTCTAATTAATTGAACAAAGCATATGAACATAAAAATATTTGAGTAGAATTAAAATATAATATTGTGTACATGGCGTTTTATATCATATTAAATTAATATTGTATAATACGAGTACAATACTGAATACTTATTTTTTAATAACATCATAATAATTTATTTGCATTTTGTTTTTATTCAGTGTTAGTAAATCCAAATATAAATAAAATAGTATGGTTCACTAATAAAAAATATTTTTCAAAATTAATAAATAATGTATACAAATGATATAGATGATTATATATCACTTGTATAATATGATCTAGAACTGATTTTTCAGTTATACGATTGATGTCAGTAAATTTTTTTTCAGCGTTGTTATACTTAATGGAATGATTGAGCACGATATTTAGTACTTATCTGTATAAATAGCGAACATAAATTTCAAAATACATATAAGACCTACGAAGATAACTTAAATTGTTTTTTAATCTACAATTTTTTAGAAACTAAGAAGTTAAAATTTCGCTTTAAGCATTAATACATTATGATAGAACGATGAAAAAACAAAAGAATTTTCGAAAAAGAAAAGACAAAATACATATACTTAATTTAAAAAAAAATCAGTTCATTTATCAAAGTATTTAAAATAATGTGTGTTGGCTTTCATGTTCCAACATCGAAGTATTGATTTATAGGTAACTTATAACAAGTTATTATATTTTCTATATAATTATAATTATTAGAATATTTATGACTATGACTTTGAATAGTTTTTACAGTCTGAATGCTGTTATTGTATACTTTATTTATTTATATTTATTATAAATTATTTTAATGCTATAAATTACTATTACTTTTTGTTACATTTAAATTTTAAATTAAAAAAAAAAAAAAAAAAAAAAAAAAAATACAACATGTTGAATTGTAAATTAAATGATATAGTAGCGTAATTGTACGTAAATTTGATGTCAATCCTATTAGTTTTTGAGTCAACGGTAATTTTTTTTGTGAATTTTAAATGTTTTCAATCATTCGGCCAAAAGGGCAAGACGTACTCAA
Organism: Melanaphis sacchari; assembly: GCF_002803265.2. NCBI lineage: Eukaryota > Metazoa > Arthropoda > Insecta > Hemiptera > Aphididae > Melanaphis > Melanaphis sacchari. The sequence goes on along the minus strand of NW_020271232.1, from coordinate 4,221,393 downwards.
TCGTTTGATTAATTTTGTTTTTGTTTTGACCGTTTTCACCTGTATACCTGATAATGTACATAATGTATAATGCAATATTATTATATTATGTTCCCTAAAATTATCAATCGCAATTGGTAAATGTTCTCCAAAATTATTAATCGCGTTGCATAAAAATTTAAAAATAATAATACATGCTTCATGAGTGTGTACTGTGTAATAGTGTAATATCATATAAAATAAAATATATACATGGTATACATTGAATAATCATCTTAACACAAATGTATGTACACGCGTGGACTTGTACTTAATATTTTTGTTGAGTTAAAAACGTACGTGAATCGTAGTCTATTTCGTTTTGACCTCGATTACTGCCGCCCCCGGAGTTAATAGGTTAAACTTCTTTCGTACACCTTCGCAAAATAAAACTAAAGAAGCCAAAATTGTATTTTTATTTTTATATTTCCAATTTAAACAAATTCTAATTTACAAATATGATTTGTGAGTATACTCATAAGATTAAATAAGTATATACCTATAAATATATTTTTTTGTATATTTTACTGTTTTGATAAGTTTACTAAGAAAAATGTTTAAAATTAACGTATAAAATTTGTATAACTTGTAATCAGTATTTCAATGTTTCTTTATAATTTCTTACATTATAAACAGTACATAACATTATGGTCGAAATGATTATTTTTATTTTGACGAATTTGTATTAAAAGTTGAAACTTAAAAAATATACTGAAAAAACCTTTAAAAAAAAAAAAAAAAAGAAAGACGCATATAAAACATGATATATGTAATGAATTGTATGGTTTCTTCGGGTAACACGACGATATCTATATACATCAAAAATTTAATGCTTGGTCTATTGAATAAAATAAACTGCGCGCGCACGTGCCATTTTCGGAGATATAATCGATCAAAGTCAATGGTTTCGGTTTTCAATTTAACTCAGTTTTAACATATATACCTAGTTAAAAACATATAGCTTGTGGTAACTCATGAAAAAATTAAGTGAAGTAATTATTTCAGTGAATATATCGCAAGGAATGTGTAATTAATGCAAAAAAAAAAAATTAAACTTGATAATTTGGTCAACATAAAACTATACGATCTAATTTACGAATCTCGTATCTACACACTTTTTTATTTGCAACACTTAAAGATAATAAATAATTTTTTAACTTCTTAATATATATATTTTAAATCAATCATTAACTAAATTAATTTTAATAAATATAATATATTTCTAGAAAATTATTGAAATGTACATGAAGTAAAATTCTACATAAGCTAATTGTAATTATAGATGTAAACCTGTACTTACGTATAAATAAAATTACTGAACCTATTGATGGCACAAATTAAAAATACAGAAATTGGTGCAAAATATAATTTCCTGCATTACAGGTTAAGCTTTTTTTTTAATGTTCTAAAAAAAAAAAAAATTAAAACTGCCTTTTGAAAATAATTAAAACATTAATTTCAATTTAAAATACAGTATATCCAAATATTACATTGGAATATAATATATGTTATAATATTCAACGTGGTAAAAATTCCACTAATTGTTTTAAATTTTCGAGTCTCAGACTACCATAGGCTTGCCATTCGTCCCGGTTTTAACAGCATATCCCTATGTTCCGGCTGGTCATTAATTTTATCCCGATTAAGAGGACTAAACTTAAGACTAAAAAAAAAGAAGATTATTCAATAAGATGTCCCGATTTGGTGGTTTTAAAATTTGGCAACCCTAGACTACGAGTCTAAATTATTTTTACATATTTTATTCTACATAAAATATCTAATCTAACCTAACCTAAAGAATTACATAAACATTAGCAGCACATTCGATCTATCCAAAGTGACTATTTCAAAAAGGACTCGTGTCAAGGGATTGACAGAGTGTATAACAGTAATTTTATTATACATTATGCGTAATAAGTGTATTATATCTATTGTAATTAATGTGAATAGTATAAATGTATAATACGAGTATACCACTGGTTACAACTACCTATATAGAGAGGTAAATGGCAATCTGATAGTCTACCCCACCACAAATTTTTCTTTTTTTAATACCTATATAACATATAAATTACAAAGTACACAATAATATTATAATATTTTATAGTAGTGTCATTTTACTAAACTACACTTAGTGTCTTAGTAGACTAATATATAATATATTATGATTATAAAATAACGTAAACATATGTGTCTGTGTATAGACAACTTTCGGTATTCGACACTCTTTCACAATGTTGACCTTGTGCCTAACACTGCAGTTATATATCTGACCACAAATGTGGTTTACCGGCATACTGTGTATGTGTGTGTGTGTGTGTGTATTATTTTGTATATACATAAGACCTACATTCACACACCTATATACCGTAGTGGCGTTTGACGTTTATTCTATTCGTTTTGCCGAAACACTCCGTTACCTACCGAACCGCAAAATCGTGTGACCAAGAACCATATATAATATGTCACTTGCCGATGTATTAACAATCATCCGTGGTGTACGATCATCTATGAAGTCGGCTATAATATATTATACAGAGAGATTCACTAGAAATTATCACTCTCTCCACCCTTAAACCATTTGATTCAATACTGGTTTTTTGAATGTCTAAGTATATACGTAATGATTATATTTTCAAGTATTTTTTTTTTTTACTTTTAATGAGTATTATTCTATGGATGTTCATGTAAAAAGTTTTTAGAACATATTTTATTAAATAACACCATAAATAAATTATCAAGTAGATTTTTTTTTTTTTTTAAACATTTGTATGAACCTAAATTCAAAGTCAAAGAAGTAGTTTCTGAGTTATTAATATTTATGAACTGATGAAAATTGTAGTTATTAATAATGATTTTAAATGAAATTAAAAAATGTAGCTATGTAATATTTAATTTAGTATTAATTATCATTATTCTTGGGCCATTTTTACGAACTATAGAACTTTAATAATCTAATATTAAATAATACAATTTTCAGATATTTTCAGTATCTAAAATTTTTTTTTACAGTGAATATTGTCATTTATATTACAAATTAAATTTTTAAAATAGTTAGATTGATTTTTAGTAATTTTTTCATATCATAATCGTTGAATCTATTCACACCAGTCAATACGGTACAACAATATTAACAGGTAATAATAGTTATAGTAGTATTAAATGAAATAATATTATTCGATTTGTTTTTGTCAAAAATATCATGTTAATAATTATTATTAGAAAAATAAATTAATAACAATAATATAAATATTTAATAAAATATCCTCTGAGGTATTGTTTTTAAAATGATTTAATATCAAATTCAAATTTAACACATCCATTACAGTACTTTTATCTACTCTAAGGCATATTTATAATAAAATATATGACATAGTTCTCTTAGGACAAAATTTTATTTAATAATTTAAAAGAATCTTCAAAGGATTCTTACTGAAGAAATTTATAATAATATATACTTTAATATTTACTTTTTAGAAACTAAATACCTAATGTTTACTTGAAAAAAGTGCATGGTGTTTTTAATATTAATAAAAAAATATTGTATTTTTATTACAGGTGATTTTTTTTTCAAGTGATGATATATGTGTTATAAATTTAAAATATAAAATACAATATATAAATGAAATAAAGAGTGTGTCTTAATGATATTTTAAATAATTTTATTTTAAAACTTCTGTATTTAAGTAGACATTTTTTATATGATTTATTTTCAAATTTATACAGAATTATTAAAATAACTTTGTTAATATGACTTCGTTAATTTTAAAATGGATCAGACCATTTATATATTAAAATATTTATGAAATGTTGGAATATTTTATTATTTTAAGAATTCGGGTAATATTGTTACGATTATATAACTCAAATATAACAAAATATTATTTTTAAGTATGATTTATCGACATTTAATTCGTATTTTTTTATACTAATACTTATCTTAAATAATTAATGAAATTGCATAATTATAAAATATAAACGGACTTGATACAAATACCTATTATTTAACACTTATTTCCCTCAGTTTATTTCAACAAAAGATAGTAGTGACTAGTAAATAGTATATAGTGTCACTAATTGTAAAGCAATAACAAATTGTCGTGTTTAAAAACCGATTTTTTTACGGAAATTAATATTGTATTATAAAATTTTAACATTTCATTATAAATACACAATATTATAATTTTATTATCAATTAATACATCACAAATTTAAATACCAATTATCACTAATCGAAAAAGATAATTTATTTTTAGATAGGTATCTTCTATAACATATTGAATTAGATATAATGCTTTATTTTAATGTATGTTTCCAAGACAATATTTAAATATTTCTTCTTCGTAATACTATTTTGCATTTTTCAGTTTAGAAATAAGTTTTTTATATTGCAATTCATGAAACCAATATTTTCAGGCATTAATTGTTTTTGCTTCTTTCAAATATTTTTGAAATAATATTGAAAGCTAATATTTGAGTTATTCCTTTTTTTATCTAGCAACACAAAATAACTAGGTTTATTGGCTCAGCGGAGTAGTTACTAATTAATATCGTACCTGAGGTACTGAAATCTTAAGTACACATTATTGACTAGTCCAAAGAAAATTTAATTGATTTTATGATATTAAAAAATATTATTGCATATTCCGTTTAAAAATGGATGTTTTGTCTAAAATTAGAAGTAGTTATATTAAAAAATTGAATTTATTAAAATAACAATATTATGTATCAACAATTGTAATATTTTATAATAAATATAATATTCAACTGAGGACTTAATACTTTATAATACCTATTTAATTTTTACTATTAATTATACAAAGTTCAATCAAAAATATCCTTTAATCTTTAATATAAATATATATTTTAGAAATCTATTGAGAATTAATTGTAATTACTATTTAGACTCTTAATATTTAAGAAAATGTTTTAATAAAAATGCATGCTTAGTTATAAAAATATTTTTAAATCAGTGAAAATACAAAAAAAGAAAAAACGATCATTAAACAAACTGTAGTACAAATAATGAGTTGTGTTAAATGATCGATAAAACAAAAAGTATTAAATATCTTGGTATCATTAACCAATACTTAAAATGGGACATGTATATATATAATTTAACCTTTAAAATGCACAAAATTAACTATTAAACTTCAATTATTTGTTATGATTGATGTATGTAAAAATGTGAAAACCCGATATGTATAGATGATTAGTCAATTTCTAGTAGGTAGGAGATCCTACCTTAGTGGTGAATTAGGCAATTTTATTTCTGTATTATTATTTTTTTTATTTTATAATGTTTTCATGTGTTATAAATGTATTGTGTAAAACCTTTTTTGGCTAATAAATTATTCTTCTTAAAATTAAATTTATTTTCAGTCAAAAAATTCAAAGGCAATATGATAAATTTTGTTTGACTTTATAGTTTATTCAACAAAAAAAAATTAAAAGAATTCAATTTAAACAATTGTTTTGGTAAAAAAAAAAAAAAAAAAAAAAAGACTGTAGTAATATTATAAAAGAATGTTTGTATTACAAAGTCAAATATTATTATTATTTCATTACGGTATTACAGAAAAAACAAAAACTCAACAATAATAATGTAAAAACAATAACATTTTTATCAAAATCTTTAATTTATTTGATATTTATCTTTTGTCTGTATTGTTCGCATATATTGAATTGCATATTTGTATTTTACAATCTTATCTATATTATAATTTATAACATTAAATAAATATTTAATATAATAAATGGTATCAGTTTGGCCTAACTATTATATTATATTAGGTATACGATTGTATTATTTTTTAGTGATCAGTCAAACAACAAACCGTTGTTTCATTATTTAAACGTTTTTACGTAATATATCAATGCTAATATTGGCGGCATGCTTCTACATGACTTATATAAAACTAGGTTTGATTCTTCTACGATATTTATCATTACGATTATTATAGACTCTTTGTAACCATACTGTTTCATAATCAAAATAAATTACATTGACTTTAAATCATCTGTATAATGAATGGATCAAAATTAAGCGAAGCCGTATTTGAATTTAAATTTAATAATAATTTTAAACTATTATAATGATTTTGTTTATTTTTAATTTTATTGAAAATTATTTTTTACTGGCAAGATATGCGATCTGATATTCAAGTATATATTTACAATTGAAATATTTTTCTGCGTTTTCCTGAAAATCTGCTGCATGGAATATATATACGCAATTGGCTTATAACCAAAATCTCGTTTTATCCAGCCGCAATTCACACGAGATAAAACCATTATTTTTCCAGTGTATCTTATATTTTTTGACCTTTCTGGCGTTTTAATGTTTCTAGATGGTTTTCTTTAAGTCTTCAAAAACTAAATAAATATCTACGAAACTATACGTATCATGTTTAATTTGTTGCCCATTAATCGAATGTCGTAAAATAATGTATTATTTTAATAATATATATAGGCGTGGGCGTGTATTTCAAGAGCAAAAATTAGTCATCAAGAAAATTGTGATATTAAATTAAGACAAAAATGGTATTATATTTTAAACAACTAAATCAAGAAAACATTGTGAAATGTAAACTAAAATTGTAGTTTGTATTTATTTTGTAAGTTTTACCACAAAACACTATAATTGTTCAATTTTTATTTAGAAATGTTTTGGTCATTACTTGGAACTTCCTGTTCAATTAAAATTTAAAACTTTTAGAAATAATTTGATAAATTATTCAAATATTAAGACAACGTTAATTATAACAAGCAGTGACATAGATAAAATAATATATTTTATCTGGAGAGGTAAATGGGTTAAATAAAATAAAATACATATATTTATACAACACATGCATGTTGTGTAATTTTGTGTACGTTGTTAAACATGAATTATATAAGTTAACGTTAGGTACACCGTTATTATAATAGAATTGTTTAAATCTCGCAAGGGTACTTACAACTAGCATAACATTCATACATAATATACAACTACAATTTATTATATAAGTAAAACAATTATATTTGACTGAATAGTATTTTTTGTATTTTATTGTCTATTAAAAATGTTGCGAAATAAAAATATTATTCTGTAGAATATTGCAATGGCGCATGGTATACCGCAGGATGTGCGTAGGTAGCAGTTATGGGCATTATTTACAAGAACAATAATAAATATTTGAATAAAAAAATTCAATTTGTATGTGTCTTTAGTTTTGCACATATTCTGAAATGTATTTGTTCTTTGTAATGATTATTTACACTCCAGCAAACTCAATCGGTGAGTAGGTATATTCGATTGTGATGCAACGGTCTATAGAAATATTTCCGTTAGTCCCATTCCATTTCAAAAATAGTCACATCATCTGTAACTCTACTGTCGTATACATGACATAAACATAATTGAAAATAACTAATTTCTATCATGTTTAACCACCCCTACAATATATATATATATATATATATATGAATTTTGGCATAATATACAATAATTATAAAGTAAGTATATCTAAATCAGTGGTTCTCAAAATGTATTCCGTAGAGCCCTAGTGCTCCGCAAGATTAGTCTAAGAGCTTCGTGGGTAATTATTTTTTATCAGTAAGTTTAATTATTTCATTGAATTATATAAATAATCTTAATTTTAAATTAACACACAACATTTGATGAGTTATATAGGAAAATTAAAATGAAAAACAATCTTGCAGAACAACTTTAAGTTGTAGCAAATATTATAATTGTACAACAAATACGTCATCATGTATAACATTATACATGCCCTAAGTTAAGTAGACATTTGATGTCTCGAGAACATGAGGTATTTTAAAATTTATCTAAACATGGTTCCTTAAATAATGTATAAGTATAATTCAGTGGAACATTGTTGATTTTCACGAAAAATGTAACAAATATTTTTAAAACGAAGGACGATTTGATAAGAGTGTATAAAACACAGCCAAAATAAAAAGAACAGAACCCTTTTATATCGTAAAATTCGACTAGATTTCTGTTAACTGAGTTATAATTAGTAGTTTTATATAATACCTGATCATACGTGTTTATTATGCATTTTTGTTTTATCTGTTTTGCGGTTTTTTAGTTTTCCGATACATTTAAAAACCGAAAAATTACTCCTACAGTTTCTACATGATTGTGTGTATACGCATACATTAAACTATGCAGGTACCTCTATGTTTATACCTTTAAAATAATGAAATGCTGTTAATACTGTATATTGTAAGTTTTTATTACTTATGATAAGTAGGATAATAAATAAGTAGTCATTGATGAATATACACAAACATACATGAAAATAATGTACGTCCATAAAAGCCCTGAAGTGCATAACACACATAATAATCATGATAATAATAATAATTATAGGCATACACACAATTAAATTATAACAATAATTGTTCGCGTCCATCGTATTATGTTACGTAGTGTTTTGTGTGAATCATTCTATAAATATTAAAGTAAATACTTATGCCGTGTACATAGATAATAGTGACCAAAAATGAGTATTATTTTGTTTTTTTTTTTCAATCTTCATAGATATTTGAAGGTCAAATATTTTTATAGATATTTAATATATTAATAATTACACTTATTTAATAAAATTAATGTTTCTTGATCAAAAATGCATATCAACGATTTCTGAATTATTAAAATGTATGCATAGGAGAAGGTGTATTTCCCTGGCACCCCCACCTCCGAATTTCGGATTCAAACCAAGGGCTTTCGTTTGTGCTACGTTTGTGCTGGATTGTGCTCGAATTTCATCGTTTGTGCTGCAACCCTTCAGGAGTTATAAGGGATTTCTTTTGGGGGTGCTGGCGAAACGACTGCACCCCCACCTCAGAATTTCGAATTCAAACCAAGGGCTTTCGTTTGTGCTACGTTTGTGCTGGATTGTGCCCGAGTTTCATCGTTTGTGCTACAACCCTTCAGGATTTATAAGGGTTTTTTTGTGGGGGTGCTGGCGAAACGACTGCACCCCCACCTCAGAAT
>NW_020271232.1:4208450-4212358 GCF_002803265.2 Melanaphis sacchari | reverse complement strand
CAGAATTTTCAAATTTAAATTATGCCATTCGTTTGTGCTACGTTTGTACTGGATTGTGCCCGAGTTTCATCGTTTGTGCTACAACCCTTCAGGATTTATAAGGGATTTTTTTGTGGGGGTGCTGGCGAAACGATTGCACCCCCACCTCAGAATTAGGTTAGGTCAAATTTAAATTATGCCATTCGTTTGTGCTACGTTTGTGCTGGATTGTGCCCGAGTTTCATCGCTTGTGCTGCAATCCTTCGGGAGTTATAAGGGATTTTTTGTGAGGTCATAACGCACCCCAAATTCAAAATTTTGGAACTCCAAATGAGCCATTTTATGTTGACACACTACCATTAACAATTATTAATCCAAATCAGTCTCGTTGGTTTTGACATTGTTAGTGATTATTTGTACTCTTTTTTCCATCGTTATTGCTTTACTCGTTATTCGTAAAAAAGTTTTTAATCTTTTTTATAAGTAGGTGCTCTGGAAATCCTAAAATGAGTACAGCCCCTAGAGTTTTGTCGGAAACTGTTTGTTGTTAATAGGTAAATGTTCTGTATGAGTCTTTTGATTATTTCTCGTAGTTTTTAGATTCAAATTTAACTTTACTCTAGAAGTTTGATTTTTGTAATATTTACGTAAATCAGCGATTGGTAACCCGCAGCCGGTGAAGCAATTTTTCATTACCCACGCGTTAATTTTTGTTCAATAATATTTTTCATATAATTTTTAGTATTAATTAATTCTTTTGGCTTTATAAATAAAAACTAGTCTAATCGTTAATACTTAATGTTTATACTATATAGTTAATTTACAAGTGGAGGTCATTGAACTTCAAAATAACAAAGTTTTAAACAATTTTTTTTTTGAGACGCAATTCGCTTGCTTCAATTTTATAGTTGTCTTCATGTATGTCTACATTTCCGGGAATCAGACAATTGGCACAAAAACTTATAGTGACGTTTGCAAGTACATATGTATGTAAGCAGACATTTTCTATTGGGAAGTACAGAAAAAATAAGCACTCCTCAAGCCTTAGTTATAAATGCTTACACGCTGTATTACGAGTTAACAACAAGTTTTCAAGCTAGCTGATATCGAAAAATTAACTAATGAACTGCAAGCACAGAAATCGCATAATTTACAAATTTACAATTTTTTATTCAATAAAATTTTTTCTAGTAGAATTTGTATCTTTTTTTACTCATATTTCCACGTAAAACGATAAAATGTAATAGCAATAAAATTGTTATATAATATTATATTGTATGTAATTTTTTTTTTTGTTAATGGTGGCCCTTGATGAAAAATTGAAAAAAAATATGACTTACTTAGTTAAAAAGGTTACAAGTAATCGTAATTATTGTGAACATATACTACGATATATAACTAAATGGCGCCAATAGATAATATTTCTTTTTACAAAATAATCTGTATCTTTAACCGTTGAATGTTAAAATTAAAAACCAAAAATTACAAAAAAAAAAAAAAAAATGTAAAATAAATAGAGTTTAAAATTTAACAAAGCAGTTATTGACCTGATTTCTTTAGGTTTATAGGTTTGATTTTTATTTATTACCCATCACTTCTCAATATATGGATAGAGATTTAAGTAAGTATTTTAAAAGTCGTGTAGTAAATAGTAATAAATATTGACTTCAATAAATTAAATATTAAGTTATATTGTTATTTTTGTAACTACCTTAGCATACTTGTGTAGTTACAAATTACAAGATACTTATTTACAGAAACACTTGTACAACTGTTTAAAGATGTTACATATTTAAATATATTTTGTTAAACATAATTATGTTTTCTATGTTACATAATAGTTATATTTGTTAATAATCAATAATAATTAATATAATTAACGACTCCACCACCAGAAATTTTGAATTTAAATTATGCTATTCGTTTGCAATAAATATTTTACAATTTGAATTTATTTCAGTAAATATAATTATTATTTGTATGTACCTATAATTGTATTATTGATATTAGTTATATCTTATGTTCCAGACAATATAGATAATAAATATTTCCTCTATCTGATATTACTTTGAGAATTTTGCTATTTCGGATAAAATTAATCAATTATTAATGGTTGTCATATTGATATTATTTTTATTATCTACCATATTACAAGAAATTTAATTTTAATTATCAGATAAGAATTTATAGAATACTGAATAGTAAATAATATGAAATAGGTTTTTATTTTGCGTTGATCGTTGATCATGATTGGTATCATTATAATATATTCATTTTATGTGAGTTGTATTAAGTTTTTGACATTTTTTTTAGGCGTAGGTGTTATTATGAACTACCTACGTATTAACTATTGTATAAAAAGTATATTTTTTTTTGTAGTTAATATTGGTTTAATGTTTATCAATATTTTTTGGTATGTACGTAACTATATTCTTTATCCATACCAATAAGTATGGCTGTATCTACCTATTGCATTCTCACAAGTAGTAATGCATAACAATAGTCTAGCTACCTGGCCAACTGATACGAAATATTATCATATAACGTACATTTGAAATGTACTTATGTACGTATATTAATTAAGTATTGGTTGTCAGTTACATTTGACAGACGTGAAACTGTGACTGTTGTACTTATAATAATCTAATGTCGAACATATATTATTCCTTAAATTCTTTTTTATAATTTATTTTATAAAGGCCGTCTTTGTAAACTATCTTATTATTATAATAATATAGGTTTACAGCATTCCGTAATGTTTATCACGTTTAACTTGACTTTTAATGAATAATGTAATAAAAAAAATGTCATTGATAAACAAGATAATATATTTTTGTTGAGATTATCAAAATGATTAGGTTAATAGCGAAATTCTCAAAATAATATTATAACTAATATTTATAACTAAGGCTTGAGGAGTGCTTATTTTTTCTGTACTTCCCAATAGAAAATGTCTGCTTACATACATATGTACTTGCAAACGTCACTATAAGTTTTTGTGCCAATTGTCTGATTCCCGGAAATGTAGACATACATGAAGACAACTATAAAATTGAAGCAAGCGAATTGCGTCTCAAAAAAAAATTGTTTAAAACTTTGTTATTTTGAAGTTCAATGACCTCCACTTGTAAATTAACTATATAGTATAAACATTAAGTATTAACGATTAGACTAGTTTTTATTTATAAAGCCAAAAGAATTAATTAATACTAAAAATTATATGAAAAATATTATTGAACAAAAATTAACGCGTGGGTAATGAAAAATTGCTTCACCGGCTGCGGGTTACCAATCGCTGATTTACGTAAATATTACAAAAATCAAACTTCTAGAGTAAAGTTAAATTTGAATCTAAAAACTACGAGAAATAATCAAAAGACTCATACAGAACATTTACCTATTAACAACAAACAGTTTCCGACAAAACTCTAGGGGCTGTACTCATTTTAGGATTTCCAGAGCACCTACTTATAAAAAAGATTAAAAACTTTTTTACGAATAACGAGTAAAGCAATAACGATGGAAAAAAGAGTACAAATAATCACTAACAATGTCAAAACCAACGAGACTGATTTGGATTAATAATTGTTAATGGTAGTGTGTCAACATAAAATGGCTCATTTGGAGTTCCAAAATTTTGAATTTGGGGTGCGTTATGACCTCACAAAAAATCCCTTATAACTCCCGAAGGATTGCAGCACAAGCGATGAAACTCGGGCACAATCCAGCACAAACGTAGCACAAACGAATGGCATAATTTAAATTTGACCTAACCTAATTCTGAGGTGGGGGTGCAATCGTTTCGCCAGCACCCCCACAAAAAATCCCTTATAAATCCTGAAGGGTTGTAGCACAAACGATGAAACTCGGGCACAATCCAGTACAAACGTAGCACAAACGAATGGCATAATTTAAATTTGAAAATTCTG
>NW_020271232.1:4199746-4208440 GCF_002803265.2 Melanaphis sacchari | reverse complement strand
ATTCTGAGGTGGGGGTGCAGTCGTTTCGCCAGCACCCCCACAAAAAAACCCTTATAAATCCTGAAGGGTTGTAGCACAAACGATGAAACTCGGGCACAATCCAGCACAAACGTAGCACAAACGAAAGCCCTTGGTTTGAATTCGAAATTCTGAGGTGGGGGTGCAGTCGTTTCGCCAGCACCCCCAAAAGAAATCCCTTATAACTCCTGAAGGGTTGCAGCACAAACGATGAAATTCGAGCACAATCCAGCACAAACGTAGCACAAACGAAAGCCCTTGGTTTGAATCCGAAATTCGGAGGTGGGGGTGCCAGGGAAATACACCTCATAGGAGATATTATAGTCATATTCAAAATGATTCAATAAAAATTTAAAATATTCGTTTTATTAAATCTAGTATTTATTGTACCTACTTAGAAAATTATATTACTATATATGAATATTAATCACTAAAATTTTCAAATCATAGTTTCAATACCTTCTATAATACACAAACTTAAACTATTTAAAATCTAAACGTTTTAATTTTCAAAAAAAAAAAAAAATTATATTACCACGAGACTCATTAAATGGTGTGAAAATTTATGTTATTAAATATATAATCTTTAAGTATACTTGAAATTTTTTTAATTCAAACTTTGAAATTATTTATCATCATAATATAAAAAATAAATAAGAGTAAGCTTGTTTGGTGAATCATTCTGTGTATAGTTTTAATCCATTTAATTTCGTGTATATGTTCGCATCGTTCTAATTTGCTCAATAATCTCTGTTCTTGTTGACTACTCCTGGTTGGATAATTTAATTGGTTAGTTATTCAAAAGCATCACTAGGATCTATACGTGACAGTACTGATTATAAAAGCTGCAGGTCGCTATTGCAGTAGGGCTCGCTAAACGCTGGCGGTAACAGTTTGCTCGTGTCACAATTACCGTAATCACTGATTATATAGGGTGGTTCTTTAATCAATAAATAGTAATTTCCAATAATTTTGTATTTTTAAAAATGTAATTAAATTAAATTTTAATTTGCATTGCTTGTACATTAATTATAATTCAACATTTAGGAAAAACATATTTTAATGTCTTAAAATTATGTGAAAAAACTTTTAAGTTAAGTGAACACATATAGATATTTAATGAGAAAATTACTTTACATCGGTACAATGCGAAAATAATCACTCAGTATATTATGTACACATTCGTTCGCAAGACCCGTAGAAAAGATTGGTTGGACGTCATTGCATCTATTACTTCCGTGTCATGGAACAATTTTCATCGTAAGAAAATCCCAGAAACCGTGTGTATTAAAAAATGTCATAAATAATGATAGTAGTAACAAAAAAAAAAAAAAAAATGTAGGTATACATCTGTTGTGTTTAGCATAAATGTATAATAATAGTTTAAATAGAGTCGATAAATGATGTGTAGGTACCTATCAACATGATATTATGTGATGAATGTTAAAATGTATCATTTATAATAGGTATTAACATTTATTTAAAATAGAGTTATTGTTAAAGTATCGATTCCAATAGAAATTTGATATTACGATTTTTTTTGTTTGTTTGCCAACACAATTAAAATTAAAACATTGTATTGTATCTATTACATAAGTATAATATGGCTTTGGCTAATCATAATATAATATATCACATACAGAGGAGTCGTCTAAATGTCGCATTAACGTTATAAATTTAAAAACAATTACATAATATAAAACTTACGCCAATATGTTAATACAACTGTTAGATGAATATTGAATATAGGTAATTACTTTATAATACACCATATTATATACATATATACGTACTGTTAGTGCAATGTTGCTCCAAACCGCATTGCGCACAACGGTTCACCGCTAATGCTCCGCATTGACATCCGCCCTGTGGTACACAGCAGGCGCAATCTTGTCTAAGTAAATCGTGATTGCATTGGCATCCTTGTGATTCTTGTGTCCATAAGTCCACTTGGCCTGAAAATATTTGGACGCATTTTTTAAATTTAGAATTCTATAGCAAGACACGAATAAGTACATAAAATATGGTTATTTATCATAAATTATATTTAACAAAAAAGACAAATCTAAATGGACAAACAATTTTTTGAAATAGAATAAGTAAGTTATATTTTACCAAAAAATGTAATACAGTTAAAAAAAAAAAAAAAACATTAAATAGTGAAAATAATAAATTATGTTAAAAGTTATTGGCAAGAAAATAAATATTGCAATAAAATATCCGGTTTCCGCATAACATATTTTTCACATTATGTTGCAACATTGAATAATATATTAGAAAATTGAGATTAATAAAATAAATAAAAAGGAAAAAGAACAGATAAAAAAACGAAGAGAGCAAAAACCATAATTGAAGTTTTAATGTCAATATTATAAGTATTGACAAGTAGACAGAATTTTATATTCTTTAACAAAAAATGAGTATTTATTTAAAGAATTTAAGTACAGCTAATATTATGATTATACGACATACTTCTTTATACTTTTCATAAAATAATATAATGTGATTAAAATTCTGTAATATTATTATATGATAAAAGACTTCTTTATGCGTAAGCAAAAAATACAATTTATTAATATAATGATAATAATAATAATAAAAAATATTTATATATATTATACAATGATAGTTATTTTAAAAAGCAGGTAGCCTCTCTCCTGCACAGTAGCCAGTTAATGTCAAGTGTACCTTGTTATTAAGTAGGTCAGCGTTATGTAATTGATATGTTAAATTTGAATTCAATGATAAATCATTGCATTCCTAAACGATTTTGGTTGGAGATTAAAATAATTATAGAGTAAAATGGATTTTTCTGAATTTAAAATTTGGTTTGTTGTGCGTTAGTAAGACGGATATGAGTACGAAATTTTCTCAAGTCTATTTATAAATATATTATATTTTTATTACCGTTTTGAAAACGATAACAAAAATGAACTGATAATTCGTTAGTTGTTCGATACAACAAGTGTACCCACCTCGAATTTTATTCACACATATACCTACAGTTATAATTCAACTAAATATTTTGATAGAATAATGATTTGGTGAATATTATAATAATACCTCATGATTTTGTTTTTATTGTTGAATAAATTATATTTTAATAAATATGCATGTATTTCATATGTGGGTAATCTGCAAGAGCTTAAAAGATCATGTTTCATTTACCACAAAGTACAATAAAATTCTAGTTATATTTTAATATATTCATTACAGTGCTTTATAATTTCTAACTCTAAATCGTCATGACGTTTTTATGTTTATAAATTTTCTTTTGCATTCATAAATAACATACGATTTATTTAATATTTGTATTGTAATATTGTGGCCATATATGTAGATCAGTATATTAAAGTGGATAAAAAAAAAAAGTTTATATTTGCTTACATATTTTATTTACTCACTCAGTTAAATAAAATAAGTCTTTATAAACGTAATATTAATCGTGTTAATTAAACATCTGTATATACTTAACACATACTAAGTGTTAACCATCTATTTATGTTATTAATACTCATTTATATTATTAATTTATCATTAATAATTTATAATATTACACTAGATATTCCTAAAAATATATTTCAATATATTTTTACTGATTTAAAAAAAAAATCAAGTGAACAAGTTTTTTGTTATAATGTACATTTTATATTAAACATTTTTAATATTCTACGCATTTAGAGCTCAACAAGTTCTTGGTAAATCGTAAAATATTTAATTGACATGGTTCAAGCTACTAAGTAGAATGGAGCTCGGTAGAACCTAATTAAATATTTGTTAGTCAAATTATGTTTTCTTCAAGAATTAATTTATTATGATATCTTAACAATCATAATACATTTAAATATTTTATGGATAATGCACAACACTAGCAGTTTTAGTACATAAAAATTAATATTAAGTATAGACCTACACGGGTATTAAAAGTAAAATTATCTGTGATATTGGATTGTCTTGCTTGCAAACCATAAAAAGTCATATAAGATCGATTAGTTCACAGTGTATTTCTGTATTTATGACGTAAGGTGTAATATAATTTCTATAAATATCCATGTAATATTATATATTATATTAGTTTATTACTATATACGATTTCTACTAAATTACTATTAATTTAGTCTTGTTAACAATAAGTTACATTATTGAGAGTAATTAACAACATATTAATTAGGCGTTTAATAGAGTTCGACGAAAATATGAATTACCTAATGGTTTTATTAAAAAATAGTCATTTAAAAAAAATAAATTATAAATGCTTTAAAGTAAGCAAAATAAATAAATAAATAAATAAGTAATACAATAAAGTGCCTGATATTATGTAGAGGGAGGCATAACCACTAGTCCACTATTTTGTACGCTAATATATACCACCATTACTTAAATAAACTATTTTCGCTAGCTATTATACTCATAGTAGAAAACAATTTACAACTATGATATTTTTATAATATGCGAGTTATATTGGTCGTAAAATTTATGATACAATAATGTAATATGACGTGCGAATAGACTGCAATTATTTTAAAAGAAATTGATGTGTTTAAATGAAGTTTTCTATATTAAACTCTTGCAAAATTTAAATTAAAAAAAATATATAAAATTATATTTGTACAATACTATGTATTATTACTTAATAGTAAAACTAAATAAATCATACTTTTTCACAAGGGTCATAAAACCTTGAGGATATTTACCATAATTGTTACTCTTGTACACAGTAATCGTATTCCCGCCGTTAAAAAAAATCAACGTTAGGTAGCAGTTCAGTAAACTGGATAAATATAATATTCAACTTACCACTTACCAGTAAGCCCAGTTTATATCATGGAATATCATGTTATATTATATGATTTTAAATTGCTTTTTGTGCTCAGAAGTCAGATAAGCTCTCCAATCGACATAATACAAGCATATTTATTAATATATGTTTGTTCTTTTCATATGTGTATTTGTTGCGCATTAAAATAATATGCTCACATATTTGCAGTCAGACAAAACAACGCATCAATTTCTTTTATTTCTCCCTAACTACAAGAGTCTTCCTTTTCCCTGATTTATTCAGTGTATACACATCACATACCAAACATTTCCGAAATATTAAATATAACTACAGTTTAAAAATATTTCGATAATAACTACCCGGGAAATTGGATTGTGAATCAAAATAAACCTACGAGTAGAACAATTATTAAATAAATTATTCCCACTTGGGAAAAAATGCTCACTGTTACTTCAACTTAATTGTATAGATATTTATAATTATATTATAGAATTGGTTAAATATTTAAGCGTTATTCTTGACAAATGATTAACTTAAGACTCGTTTTCAAAAATCAAACGTAAAATATTCAATATCCGTAGTCACGCAGGTGCGCCTTTTATTTAAATTTAAATGTTCAGTCCATCCAAAATCATAAATCCCTAATAAAATATATTTGGGCTTATATAGTATATATATATTCGGAAAAACGTAAAACCGTTTCGGACTTTATCATAAGTAAAACCTTTTAAATCAATCAGCCTTTTTATCCCATAATACTTTCAGTTCTTTGGTACGTCAGATACAACTAGCTACAGTGGCTACACATAGAATTTAAAACAAAAAAAGTGAATCAACTAGACTACAAAAAAAAATTCATGTTTATTACTTTTCCACATACTATTCATATCATCTCAAATGGCAATATGATGAAGCATTTTTAAACTAATAGTTTAAATTAATTAAATAATTAATTGGATCTGAAGAGTCTTACTAATGGATAATCTCAATCATCGTATCATTATATTATTATTATTATTATTATTATACATTCATGATTCCACTATATTTACTTACTGGATTTTGAGTATAAACTGTATGTTTTATAAATGAATAAAAAATTAAAATATATTCACAGATTCCACTGTTTACAAAAAATAAACGCGTTTAGCATATATATTATACATAGTTGTACGTAAAATCGTTCTAATCGTATACGTATATAAAAACAAAATATAAGACATTGAATACTAAATGCATATTATAGAAGACAGTTTAGGTATAAAAGCATTAAGTAGTATCATAATAATACAACCCCTTTCTTTGGATAACGTCGACAGTTTATATATCTTGAACCTTTGGGTCGAATTCGACACGTTTTTTGAACTTTAACTTGGTTTTATTTTCTTAACCATGAGGATTTTCTACCTTCTCTGGTGACAGAATAAAAATAAATAAAATACAATAAAATCTGCGCGTAGCTATTCTGGCAAAGCGTCGTTGTAGAGGTATAACACTGTTGGTCTACCTAAAAATGTACAATTATTAAACTAGTTTGTAAACAACGACCGCTCGCGTGCAAGGTAAGGATCGATCCATTGTGTGGTGTGTGTTAGTTTAGAGTTATTGGAAGGCCCAAATACGAACACTTATCGTAAATGAGATAAATATTGTATATGCATATAAATATCGTGAAAAACTAACCATTATAAGTTTCTGTTTATTGATTTGGTCCGTGTAAATAGAAATTCACAAATCTTGATATTATCCAAACATATTTTTAAAAATCCATCTTTAATTAGTTTGCAGTATGGTATAATAGTATCATGTTGTATAGTTTTATCTAATCAAAAACCGAAATACGTTTTTATAAATTGTTATCAAATTACTTTTTCCCTTCACTTAAATATTGTATGATACTTGTACCCTCAAATTCAATATTAATGGCACGCCAGGGACGTACGCTTTAAGCGTTCTCTTTCCGTTTATAATAAATAAACACGATCGGCTAATACATTTCCAGTTTAAATGTATGATTCAATAAAAATAAACTAGTTTTGTTTATTTATTATTTAAGTTATATAATTATTGAGATATTGATCGTAAATAAAGTGTAAGAAAATATAATATTAAACTATTTGTCCCTAAATTATAATAATTTTAATAATGAATACACTGTAAAGACAATATATTATTTAACTCAAATAACAATATTTTTTTTTTTTAACGGCAAAAGACGAAAAAAAAAGAAAATAAGCATTTAATTTATAGCTTATATTTTATTAAAAATAAAATATGGTACAACTAGTGAAATATGACGCACCGATATAATAATTGTTAATAACAAGAAACTGAATAGATTTGAAATAACATAATATTTTAATAATATTGTTACTACCATTATTTAAATTTTTAAACAAAAAAGTGTCACAGTAATTATTATGTATGGATGTTGAACACAACAGTATTATGTTATATAACAATAAAGGTATATACGTTGAAAGTGCTCCATTTTAATCATTGGTATGTTTATGGAATTTTTATAGCTACCACTTCTTAGCACACACATTCATTGTACCGTTATTGTCTTGGCATATTTTGTTTAACATAATGTAAATTTAAAATAGTCATTTGATCAAGAGGTAAATAGCACGTACCTTTAGATTACAAATTATTCCTCGATTAAAATAAGAGATTAATTCATTTTGATTTTTTAACAATAATCAAGAAAAATTAATAAGGCTTATTATGTGTTACACGAGTTATAATATTATGATTTCAATTACTCATATATAAAATAAATTATACTATAAAATTGCATGTAAGATTATTTTAATTATTTTTAAAGAGCTTATTTTTTTAATAAATATATCGATTTAAATTTGCTATTATTTAAATTGAATCTCATAAGATAAAATGTAATTAAGTGTATTTAGTATAAATAAACTGTGTATTTTCAAGCAAATAACTATTATAACTCTACAATATCTAAATTCATTATTTTAAAAAGTTTTAACCTTTATATAAATATTTTTTAACATAATTTGATGACATTGTAAAACAATGGTTTAAAAAAAAAAAATTATATTATTATGATCATAGATACATAGATATATAATTTTGTATAGAAACATCAATTTTAATATATTAGCTAAATTACCTGTCACTTCCGGGTTATAGTAAAAAAATGATAATATTTAATAATATATATAAGTATGAATAATGAATATATAGTTATAATAATACGACAATAATGTTTTGGAAAAACATAAAATGAAAATTGATTTAAGTTCTTAAGTTTTGATGACATTAATAAATATACGCATAATAATGTATTCATACGGAAAAACTGTAAATATTTTACCCAATACAAACAAATTGGCAGTTCAATAAAAATTTTAATGTATATGTATATTATTATTATAGAATTTCTTTAAAAACTACATTCATAGTATTTGTTCTTTTTTTTTTGTTTTTCGGTATTATTTGTATTTTTAATTTTTCAATAGATCTAACTCTGGAAATAAATACACAAATTTTACCATGACAAAGTACAAGTTGGGTTAAATACAACCTTACTTTATCCAATGTATGTCCCTGTACTTTGTTTATTTTCTTAGCTAAAACAATCTTTATTGAAAATAAACGGCTAGTAAATGAAAAAGAAATATTTGAATAACTCATATTTATTATAGGTTTTGCCTGCAATGATAGCACAGCAGTAGATATTAATATAAATTGGGATATGAATTTTCATTCGTTGAATTAATATAACCTCTTTGGAATATAAATTTAAACTCATGAAATATATATAAACTCTTTGGAATTTAAATTTTAATTCGTTGAATTTATATAACCTCTTTGTAAAATCTATAAACTCTTTAGAATTTCAATTTTAATTCGTGGAATATATATAA
>NW_020271232.1:4198793-4199736 GCF_002803265.2 Melanaphis sacchari | reverse complement strand
AATTTCAATTTTAATTCGTGGAATATATATAATCTCTTTGGAATTTAAATTTAAATTCATTGAATATATATAAACTCTTTGAAATTTAAATTTTAATTCGTGGAATATATATAAAATCTTTGGAATTTCAATTTTAATTCGTGGAATATATATAAACTCTTTAGAATTTTATTTTAATTCGTGGAATTTATATAAACTCTTTGGAATTTAAATTTTAATTCGTGGAATATATATAAACTCTTTAGAATTTCAATTTGAATTCGAGGAATATTTATAAACTCTTTGGAATATTAATTTTCATTCGTGGAATATATATAAACTCTTTGGGATATAAATTTAAACTCATGAAATATATATAAACTCTTTGGAATTTCAATTTTTATTCGTGGAATATTTATAAACTCTTTGGAATTTCAATTTAAATTCGTAGAATATTTATAATCTCTTTGAAATTTCAATTTTAATTCGTGGAATATATATAAACTCTTTGGAATTTAAGTTTTTATTCGTAGAATTTATATAACCTTTTTATAAAATATATAAACTCTTTAGAATTTCAATTTTAATTTGTGGAATTTATATAAACTCTTTAGAGTATAAATGTAATTTATGGAATTTATATAACCTCTTTGGAATATAAATTTTCATTCGTTGAATTTATATAACCTCTTTGTAAAATATATAAACTCATTGGAATTTAAATTTTAATTCGTGGAATATATATATAGCCTCTATGGGATCTAAATTTTAATTCGTGGAATATATATAAACTCTTTAGAATTTCAATTTGAATTCGAAGAATATTTATAAACTCTTTGGAATATTAATTTTAATTCGTGGAACATATATAAACTCTTTGGAATTTAAATTAAAATTCGTTGAATATATATAAACTCTTTGAAATTTCAATTTTAATTCGTGGAATATATATAATCTCTTTGGA